>NC_072447.2:96222954-96525984 GCF_028878055.3 Symphalangus syndactylus
GAGTTCACTCATGATTTGGCTCTCTGTTTGTCTGTGATTGGTGTACAAGAATGCTTGTGATTTTTGTACATTAATTTTGTATCCTGAGACTTTGCTGAAGTTGCTAATCAGCTTAAGGAGATTTTGGGCTGAGACAATGGGGTTTTCTAGATATACAATCATATCATCTGCAAACATGGACAATTTGACTTCCTCTTTTCCTAATTGAATACCCTTTATTTCCTTCTCCTGCCTGATTGCTCTGGCCAGAACTTCCAGCACTATGTTGAATAGGAGCAGTGAGAGAGGGCATCCCTGCCTTGTGCCAGTTTTCAGAGGGAATGCTTCCAGTTTTTGCCCATTCAGTATGATATTGGCTGTGGGTTTGTCGTAGATAGCTCTTATTATTTTGAGATACGTCCCATCAATACCTAATTTATTGAGAGTTTTTAGCATGAAGGGTTGTTGAATATTGTCAAAGGCCTTTTCTGCATCTATTGAGATAATCATGTGGTTTTTGTCTTTGGTTCTGTTTATATGCTGGATTACATTTATTGATTTGCGTATGTTGAACCAGCCTGGCATCCCAGGGATGAAGCCCACTTGATCATGGTGGATAAGCTTTTTGATGTACTGCTGGATTCGGTTTGCCAGTATTTTATTGAGGATTTTTGCATCAATGTTCATCAAGGATATTGGTCTGAAATTCTCTTTTTTGGTTATGTCTCTGCCAGGTTTTGGTATCAGGACGATGCTGGCTTCGTAAAATGTGTTAGGGAGGATTCCCTCTTTTTCTATCGATTGGAATAGTTTCAGAAGGAATGGTACCAGTTCCTCCTTGTACCTCTGGTAGAATTCAGCTGTGAATCCATCAGGTCCTGGACTCTTTTTGGTTGGTAAGCTATTGATTATTGCCACAATTTCAGAACCTGTTATTGGTCTATTCAGAGATTCAACTTCTTCCTGGTTTAGTCTTGGGAGGGTGTATTTGTCGAGGAATTTATCCATTTCTTCTAGATTTTCTAGTTTATTTGCATAGAGGTGTTTGTAGTATTCTCTGATGGTAGATTGTATTTCTGGGGGATTGGTGGTGATATCCCCTTTTTCGTTTTTTATTGCATCTATTTGTTTCTTCTCTCTTTTCTTCTTTATTAGTCTTGCTAGCGGTCCATCAATTTTGTTGATCTTTTCAAAAAACCAGCTCCTGGATTCATTAATTTTTTGAAGGGTTTTTTGTGTCTCTATTTCCTTCAGTTCTGCTCTGATTTTAGTTATTTCTAGCCTTCTGCTAGCTTTTGAATGTGTTTGCTCTTGCTTTTCTAGTTCTTTTAATTGTGATGTTAGGGTGTCCATTTTGGATCTTTCCTGCTTTCTCTTGTGGGCATTTAGTGCTATAAATTTCCCTCTACACACTGCTTTGAACGTGTCCCAGAGATTCTGGTATGTTGTGTCTTTGTTCTCATTGGTTTCAAAGAACATCTTTATTTCTGCCTTCATTTCATTATGTACCCAATAGTCATTCAGGAGCAGGTTGTTCAGTTTCCATGTAGTTGAGTGGTTTTGAGTGAGTTTCTTAATCCTGAGTTCTAGTTTGATTGCACTGTGGTCTGAGAGACAGTTTGTTATAATTTCTGTTCTTTTACATTTTCTGAGGAGAGCCTTACTTCCAACTATGTGGTCAATTTTGGAATAGGTGTGGTGTGGTGCTGAAAAAAATGTATATTCTGTTGACTTGGGGTGGAGAGTTCTGTAGATGTCTATTAGGTCCACTTTATGTAGAGCTGAGTTCAATTCCTGGATATCCTTGTTAACTTTCTGTCTCGTTGATCTGCCTAATGCTGACAGTGGGGTGTTAAAATCTCCCATTATTATTGTATGGGAGTTTAAGTCCCTTTGTAGGTCACTGAGGACTTGCTTTATGAATCTGGGTGCTCCTGTGTTGGGTGCATATATATTTAGGATAGTTAGCTCTTCTTGTTGAATTGATCCCTTTACCATTATGTAATGGCCTTCTTTGTCGCTCTTGATCTTTGTTGGTTTAAAGTCTATTTTATCAGAGACTAGGATTGCAACCCCTGCCTTTTTTTGTTTTCCAGTTGCTTGATAGATCTTCCTCCATCCCTTTATTTTGAGTCTATGTGTGTCTCTGCACGTGAGATGGGTTTCCTGAATACAGTACACTGATGGGTCCTGACTCCTTATCCAGTTTGCCAGTCTGTGTCTTTTGATTGGAGCATTTAGCCCATTTACATTTAACGTTAATATTGTTATGTGTGAATCTGATCCTGTCATTATGATGTTAGTTGGTTATTTTGCTCATTAGATGCTATAGTTTCTTCCTAGCCTTGATGGTCTTTACAGTTTGGCATGTTTTTGCAGTGGCTGGTACCGGTTGTTCCTTTCCATGTTTAGTGCTTCCTTCAGGAGCTCTTTTAGGGCAGGCCTGGTGGTGACAAAATCACTCAGCGTTTGCTTGTCTGTAAAGTATTTTATTTCTCCTTCACTTATGAAGCTTAGTTTGGCGGGATAGGAAATTCTGGGTTGAAAATTCTTTTCTTTAAGAATGTTGAATATCGGCCCCCACTCTCTTCTGGCTTGTAGAGTTTCTGCTGAGAGATCAGCTGTTAGTCTGATGGGCTTCCCTTTGTGGGTAACCTGACCTTTCTCTCTGGCTGCCCTTAACATTTTTTCCTTCATTTCAACTTTGGTGAATCTGACAATTATGTGTCTTGGAGTTGCCCTTCTCGAGGAGTATCTTTGTGGCGTTCTCTGTATTTCCTGAATCTGAATGCTGGCCTGCCTTGCTAGATTGGGGAAGTTCTCCTGGATAATATCTTGCAGAGTGTTTTCCAACTTGGTTCCATTCTCCCCATCATTTTCAGGTACACCAATCAGACGTAGGTTTGGTCTTTTCACATAGTCCCAAATTTCTTGGAGGCTTTGTTCATTTCTTTTTATTCTTTTTTCTCTAAACTTTCCTTCTCTCTTCATTTGATTCATTTCATCTTCCATCAGCGATACCCTTTCTTCCAGTTGATCGCATCTGCTACTGAGGCTTCTGCAATCTTCGCGTAGTTCTCGAAACTTGGCTTTCAGCTCCATCAGCTCCTTTAAGCCCTTCTCTCCATTGGTTATTCTAGTTATCCAGTCTTCTAAGTTTTTTTCAAAGTTTTTAACTTTTTTGCTATTGTTTTGAATTTCCTCTCGTAGCTCAGAGTAGTTTGATCGTCTGAAGCCTTCTTCTCTCAACTCATCAAAGTCATCCTCCATCCAGCTTTGTTCCGTTGCTGGTGAGGAACTGCGTTCCTTTGGAGGAGGAGAGATGCTCTGTTTTTTAGAGTTTCCAGTTTTTTTGGTCTGTTTTTTCCCCATCTTTGTGGTTTTATCTACTTTTTGTTTTTGATGATGGTGAGGTACAGATGGATTTTTGGTATGGATGTCCTTTCTGTTTGTTAGTTTTCCTTCTACCAGATAGGACCCTCAGCTACAGGTCTGTTGGAGTTTACTAGAGGTCCACTCCAGACCCTGTTTGGCTGGGTGTCAGCAGCGGTGGGTGCAGAACAGCGGATTTTCATGAGACCACAAATTCAGCTGTCTGATAGTTCCTCTGAAAGTTTTGTCTCAGAGGAGTACCCAGTTGAATGAGGTGTCAGTCTGTCCCTACTGGGGGGGTGCCTCCCAGTTAGGCTGCTCATGGGTGAGGGACCCACTTTAGGAGGCAGTCTGTCCGTTCTCAGATCTCCAGCTGCGTGCTGGGAGAACCACTACTCTCTTCAAAGCTGTCAGTCAGACAGGGACATTTAAGTCTGTGGAGGTTCTTGCTGGGTTTTTGTTTGTCTGTGTCCTGCCCCCAGAGGTGGAGCCTACAGAGTCAGGCAGGCCTCCTTGAGCTGTGGTGGGCTCCACCCAGTTCGAGCTTCCTGGCTGCTTTGTTTACCTAAGCAAGCCTGGGCAATGGTGGGCGCCCCTCCCCCAGCCTCGCTGCCGCCTTGCAGCTTGATCTCAGACTGCTGTGCTAGCAATCAGCGAGACTCCGTGGGCTTAGGACCCTCCAAGCCAGGTGCGGGACACAATCTCCTAGTGTGCCGTTTTCCAGGCCCGTTGGAAAAGCGCAGTATTAGGATGGGACTGACCCGATATTCCAGGTGCCGTCTGTTTCCCCTTTCTTTGACTAGGAATGGGAACTCCCTGACCCCTTGCGCTTCCCGAGTGAGGCAATGCCTCGCCCTGCTTCGGCTCACACACAGTGCGCTTCACCGACTGTCCTGCACCCACTGTTAGGCACTCCCTAGTGAGATGAAACCGGTACCTCAAGCAGAAATGCAGAAATCACCAGTCTTCTGTGTCGCTGGGGCTGGGAGCTGGAGACTGGAGCTGTTCCTATTCCGCCATCTTGGCTCCACCCCCCCGTAGTTTTCTTTTTTCATGTAATTTCCTGGTTTTGGTATTAGGGCGATACTGGATTCATAGAATGATTTAGGGAAGATTCGCTCTTTCTCTATCTTTTGGAATAGTTTCAGTAGGATTGGTGCCAATTCTTCTTTGAATGTCTGATAAAATTCAGCTGTGAATCTATCTGGTCTTGGACTTCTTTGTTCGCATTTTTTTTATTACTGTTTCATTCTTATGATTTAATGGAGGAGGGTTGCATATTTCCAGGAATTTATCAATTTTCTCTAGGTTTTCTAATTTGTGCATGCAAAGGTGTTCATAGTAGCTTTCAATGATCTTTTGTATTTCTGTGTTATCAATTGTGATATCTTCCATTTTATTTCTATGTAAGCATATTTGGAACTTCTCTTTTTTTTCTTGGCTAGTCTTACTAACAATGGTCTATCTTTTTTTTTAATCTTTTTAAAGAACAAGATTTTCTTTCATTCATCTTTTGTATTTTTTTGTTTCAATTTTGCTTATGCTCTGACCTTTGTTATTTATTTTCTTCTGTGGGTTTAGGTTTGGTTTGTTCTTGTTTCTCTAATTCCTTGAGGTGTCAACTTAAATTGTCTATTTGTATTCTTTCAGACTTTTTGATGTAGGTATTTAATGCTATGAAGTTTCCTCTTAGTACCACTTTTGCTGTATCCCAGAAGTTTTGATAGGTTGTGTCAGTATTGTTATTCAGTTCAAAGAATTCCTTAATTAACATCTTGATTTCATTGTTGACCCAAAGATTATCCAGGAGCAGATTACTTAAATTCCATGTGTTCGTGTAGATTTTAGGATTCCTTTTGCAGTTTATTTCCAATTTTATTGCATTATGGTCTGACAGAATAGTTGATATAATTTTGAATTTCTTAAATTTATTGAGACTTGTTTTGTGGCCTATCCTTTCATCTATCTTGGAGACTTTTCCATATGCTGATGAAGAGAATTTCCCATTTGCTGATGAAAAGAATGTATTTTCTGCAGTTGTGTAGAATGTTTTATAAATATCTGTTAAGTTCATTTTTTCTAGGGTATAGTTTAAGTTCATTATTTCTTTGTTGACTTTCTGTCTTGATTACTTTTCTAGTGTTGACAGTGGAGTATTAAAGTCCCCCACAATTATTGAGTCGCCATCTATCTCATTTCTTAGGTCTAGTAGTAATTGTTTTAAAAATTGGGAGCTCCAGTGTTAGGTGCATGTATATTTAGGATTGTGATATTTTCCTGCTGGAATAATCTTTCTATCATTATATAATGTCCCTCTTTGTCCTTTTTAACCATTGTTGCTTTAAAGTCTGTTTTGTCTGATGTCAGAATAGCTACTTCTTATTGCTTTTGTTTTCCATTTGTATGAAATGTCTTTTTCCACCTCTTTACCTTAAGTTTATGTGAGTCCTTATGTGTTAGGTGAGCATCTCGAAGACAGGAGATACTTGATTGGTGGATTTTTATCCATTCTGCCATTCTGTAAATTTTAAGTGGATTGCTATGTTATTTACATTCAACATTAGTATTGAGATGAGAGGTATTGTTCTATACATCATGCTAGTTGTTGCCTGAAGACCTTGGGTTTTTCTTCATTAAGTAATTGTTTTGCAGGCCCTGTGAGATTTATGCTTTAAGGAGGTTCTATTTTGGTGTATTTTATGGTTTTGTTTCAAGATTTAGAACCTCTTTTAGCATTTCTAGCTGTGCTGGCTTGGTAGTGGTCAATTATCTCAGCATTTGTTTGTCTGAAAAAGACTTTATCTCTCCTTCATTTTTGAAGCTTAGTTTTGCTGGATACAAAGTTCTTGGCTGATAATTATTTTGTTTAATGTAGCTAACGATAGAACCCCAATCCCTTCTGGCTTGTAGGTTTTCTGCTGATAAATTTACCATTAATCTGATAGATTTTGTTTTATAAGTTACCTGATGCTTTTGCATCACATTTCTTAAGATTCTTTCCTTTGTCTTGACTTTAGATAACCTGATGACTATGTGCCTAGGCTATAATCTTTTTGTGATGAATTTCCCAGGTGTTCTTTGAGCTTCTTTTATTTGGATGTCTAGATCTCTAGAAAGACCAGGGAAGTTTTTCTTGATTATTTCCTCAAATAAATTTTCAAAATTTTTAAACTTCTCTTCTTCCTCAGGAACACCAATTATTCTTACATTTGGTCATTTAATATTATCTCAAATATCTTGAAGGTTGTGTTCATTTTTTAAGTTATTTTTTCTACTTGTTTGATTCTATTGTTAAAACTTTCCAGTGTATTTTGCATATCTCTAGGTTTGTGTTTCATTTCCAGAAGTTGTGATTATCTTTTCTTTTTGATATCTATTTCTCTGGAGACATTTTCTTCCATATCCTGTATTGTTTTTTCAATTTCTTTAAGTTGGATTTCACTTTTTGCTGGTACCTCCTTGAATAGCTTAATAATCAACCTTCTGAATTTTTTACCTGGCAATTCAGAGATTTCTTCTTGACTTGGATCCATTGCTAGAGAGCTAGTGTGATCTTTTGGGGATTCTATAGAACCTTGTTTTTTCTGTTACAGGATTATGTTTCTGGTTCCTTCTCATTTGGGTAGACTATTTTAGTGGAAAGATCTGGAACTCAAGTGCCACTATTCAGATTATTTTGTCCCATGTGGTAATTCCTTGATGTAGTGCTCTCCTCCTTCCCCTAGAAATGGGGCTTCCTGAGAGCCAGATTGCAGTGATTGTTATTTCACTTCTGGTTCTAGCCACCCAGAGAGGGTATCAGCCTCTGGGCTGGTGCTGGGGAATGTCTGCAGAGTCCTGTGATGTGATCTGTCTTCAGGTCTCCCAGACATTGATACCAGCACCTGTTCCAGTGAAGCTGGCAGGGGGATAAAGTGGACTCTGTGGGAGTCCTTGCTTGTAGTTTTATTTAGTGCACTGGTTTTCTTGAATGCCGGTTATGCTAGCAGTGAGGCTGTCATGTGGAAAGAATCAGGACTATGATTAGCCAGGGTGTTGTGGGTGGTGGAATTATCTGTTGTTTTCTCATTCTTTGGAACAGGGTTGTTCTGTTATGAGTTGCTGTAATGGCTTGAATTGATTGGCCTCCAGCCAGGAGATGGTGCTTTCAAGAGAGCACCAGCTGAGATGGTAGAAGGAGGACAATATTTTGCCCTGTACTGACTAGGATAAGTATTCAATTTTCTCAGGTGATGGGCAGGGCCATAGACCTCCCAAGAGGTTATGTCTTTTGTCTTTTGCTACCAGGGTGGGTAGGGTAACACCATCAGTTGGGGGCAAGGTTAGGTGGATCTGAGCTCACACTCTCCTTGCCCAGGGCTTGCAGCAGCCACTGTGGGTGGGGGCTGGTTCTCAGGCTAATGGGGTTATGCTCCCAGGGGGATTATGGCTGCCTCAGCTGTGTCATACGTACAGGTTGCCAGGGAAGTGGGGGAAAGCTGGCAATGACAGTCCTCACTCAGCTCCCACACAGCCAGCAAGGCCAGTCTCACTCCTGCTGCTGTGCCCTGCCAATAGCACAAAGTTTATTTTCAGGCAATCTGTGAGCAGGACTGAGATCTTGCCCCAGGCTACATGCTTCCCTGGAGAGAAAGCAACCAGGGCTCTCAGTTCTCACCCCTCTCTGCCTGCCTTCACTGTTGGCTGTGGCTTCTGCAATCATATTTGCACTTCCCATTTGCCCCCAGATTCTGCTCAGAAAAAAATTATGCTCAGTCAAAATTAATACAAACTTCAGCAAGGAGCTTCCTCCACTCTGTGGCCCCTCTGCAATTCCACTGGCTGCCTTCCCTGAGGACTGCTATGAGATATAGCCAGGGATAGCTTCCCTGAGCTAGAGCTTGGGACTGGGAGTGCCTACAGGGCTCTTCCCACTACCTGCTACTTCTACTTTTGTATTTTGCTTATCTCCCTAAATCCATTTCAGCTCTAGGTAAGGTTAGTTCCTTCTCCCGTGATCTGGATTTTTAGTTACTCCAGTGAGGATGTTTGTTTGCAGCCAGATTTTTCCACCTCTCACACTTTGGGGACTCACAATTTTTTTTTTTTTTTTTTTTTTGAGGCAGAGTCTCGCTCTGTGGCCCAGGCTGGAGTGCAGTGGCGCAATCTCGGCTCACTGCAAGCTCCGCCTCCCAGGTTCAAGCAATTCTCCTGCCTGAGCCTCTCCGAGTAGCTGGGACTACAGGTGCCCGCCACCACGCCCGGCTAATTTTTTTGTATTTTTAGTAGAGACGGGGTTTCACTGTGGTCTCCATCTCCTGACCTCGTGATCCGCCCGCCTCGGCCTCCCAAAGTGCTGGGATTACAAGCGTGAGCCACTGCGCCCGGCCTAATTTTTTTACTTTCTCACAGACTTTGCAGCAGCAAGCTGCTTATTTCAAAGTGTCTGTGAATTCTTTTGGTTTTCCTGGTATGTTCCTGCAATGATTTTTGGAGCACAAGTTCACAACATGAGTCTCCATACACTCTTCCGTCTGTTCAAGTGGGAGCTGCACATTAGTCCTGTCTCTTATCTGCCATTTTTTTCTCAGCCCAGCCTCTACTTCTATGTTTAAAAAACATTTAGAAAGAAAATAGATTATAAAAAGAGAGTGTTTACTGAAAAAGCAAGATGTTTTCAAAAACAAGTTTATCATGTAGGAAACTGGCTATAAGTATATAATTTTAAACCACGTAATTGAAAAATGTGCAAAAAAAAAAAAAAAGAAGAAGAAAAGAAAACCCTACAATTCCCATGATCTGACTTCTGATTCTGAATAAGATGTTTGCAGTTTCAGGCCAGTAGTAGCACCACAACAAGTAGAAACAGCCTGATAAATTACAAAACATATTTTTAAAGGAATGAGATGTAAAAGCAAGGATAAGTAAGTGAACTAAAATATATTTTTTAAAAGGTGTGGGAGGCACTTTCTGGGATGAGTTGATTATCTCCAGTTATTACTTCCCTGGGAGTGTACCTATTCTCTGTGTTCCAAATGTATCCGACTTTCCCAGGTTGCAAATTACCCTAGGCAGAATGCCCCTGCTGACAGGAAAATCAGCAAAGCTTTCTGTGGTTCTTTGCAGCTGGCTAATATGGCAAATTGAACAATTAAAGAAACCGGAACACAAAGCCAAGATTCAATATGAGACATTTCCTTAATTCTGGTGCAGTACAGGTGGCTAGAAAACTAAGCAGAAAGTTTCTAAAAGGCAGAAAAAAGTCTTCCTGATTTTTCTGGGCTTAGGAAATACATACATGCTCCAACTATATGGCCGTTTGCCAGTACTGAATCAATCAGAGGTAAGAATTTAGCAAACTAAGCTAGAACATTTAAAGGGCAGAACTAGATTTCCTAAAGGACCCAGGAGACTAAAACAAATCAAGGTCCCAATCAGAGACCTTTCTAGAAAGACCATACCTATGATCAGGAAAGACCAGAAGACCAGAAGGTAGACTTAGTCTCAGAAACTGAAAACAACTAGCACATTTTTTAAATGTATTTAACTTTTGTGTGTACATAGTAGGTATATATACTTATGGGCTATGTGAGATATTTTGACATAGGCATGCAAAGTGTAATAATCACATCAGGGTAAATAGGGAATCCATGACCATAAGCACTTATTCTTTGTGTTACAAATAATCCAATTAAACTATTTTAGTAATTTTAAAGTATACAATTAAATTATTTTTTTTACTATAGTCCACCTGCTATGCTAGGAAATACTAGATCTTATTCATTCCTTCAGACTATTTTTTGTACCCATTAACCATCTCCACTTCCTCTCAACCCCACCCCACCCCCACCCCACTACACTTCCCAGTCTCTGGTAACCATCCTTCTTCTCTGTATGCCCATGAGTTCAATTATTTTAATTTTTAGCTTTCATAGATAAGTGATAACATGTGAAGTTTACCTTTCTGTGCCTGACTTATTTCAGTTAACATAGTGACCCCCAGTTCCATCTATGTTGTTGAAAATAACAGGATCTCATTCTGTTTTATGGCTGAGTAGTATTCCATGGTGTAATATATACTACATTTTCTTTGTCTGTTGTTTATCTGTCCATCTGTTTATCTGTTGATGGACACTTAGGTTGCTTCCGAATCTCAGCTATTGCAAATAGGGCTGCAATGAACATAGAAGTGGAGACGTCACTTGGATATACTGATTTCCTTTCTTTTGGGTATATACCTAGGAGTGGGATGTATATACCTAGGAGCTGGATCATATGGTAGCTCTATTTTTAGTTTTCTGGGGAACTTCTAAACTGTTATCCCCAGTGCTTGTGCTAACTTACATTCCCACCAACAGTGTATAAGGGTTCCCTTTTCTCTGCAACCTTGCCAGAATTTGTTATTGGCTGACTTTTAGATAAAAGCCATTTTAACTGGATTGAGATGACATCTCACTATAGTTTTAATTTGCATTTTGTGATGATCAATGATGTTGAGCACCTTTTCATATATCTGTTTGCCTTTTTCATGTCTTCTGTTCAGAAATGCCTATTCAGATTTTTTTTCAATTTTTTAATCAGAGTATTAGAATATTTCCTATAGAGTTGTTTGAGCTTCTTATATATTATGGTTATAAATCCCTTGTCAAATTGATAGTTTAGAAATATTTTCTCCCATTCAGTGGGTTGTCTCTTCACTTTCTTGAACATTTGAAAGTCTTTCTTGAAAGTGTTTATTGAAGATACTTTCTTGTTTTCCTTTGCTATGCAGAAGCTTTTTTAACTAGACGAGAACCCATTTGTTCATTTTTGCTTTGCTGACTGGTGTTTGTGAGCTACTAAAGACATCTTTGCCAAGTTCAATGTCCTAGAGAGTTTCTTCAATGTTTTCTTGTAGGAGTTTTATAATGTGAGGTGTTATATTTAAGTATTTAGTCCATTTTGATTTTATTTTTATATATAGAAAGAGATAAAAGTCTGGTTTCATTCTTCTGCATATGGATATACAGTTTTTTTCCAGCAACATTTATGGAGGAGACTGCTCTTTCCCCTATGTATGTTCTTGGTATATTTGTTAAAAATGAGTTCACTGTAGGTGTATGAATTTGGCTCTAGGATCTTTATTCTGATTCATTTGCCTATGTGTCTGTTTTTATGCCAGTACTATGCCATTTTTATTAATATAGCTCTGTGGTATAATTTGAGGTCAGGTAATGTGATTCCTCCAGTTTTGTTTTGCTCAGGATAGCATTGACTATTCTAGGAGGAATTTTGTAGTTCTATATAAATTTTATAATTATTTATTTCCCTGAAAAATGTCATTAGTATTTTGATAAGGATTGCATTGGCTCTGTAGTTTGCTTTGGGTAGCATGACATTTTAACAATATTGATTATTTCAATCAGTGAACATGGAATATCTTTCCATATTTTTGTGTCTTCTTCTATTTCTTGCATCAATGTTTTATAGTTTTTATTGTAGAGATCTTTCACTTCTTTGGTTAAGTTTATTCCTATGTATTTTATTT
This sequence comes from Symphalangus syndactylus, assembly GCF_028878055.3. Taxonomy (NCBI): domain Eukaryota; kingdom Metazoa; phylum Chordata; class Mammalia; order Primates; family Hylobatidae; genus Symphalangus; species Symphalangus syndactylus. The sequence goes on from NC_072447.2 coordinate 96,234,812, forward strand.
TACTTATAGTTATCGTAAGTAAGATTATTTTTTTCATAATGGTCACTGTTGGCATATAGAAATTTCAACAATTTTTGTATGTTGATGTTGTATCTTGCAACTTTACTGAATGTCTCAGTTTTAATAGTTTTTTGGTGGAGTCTTTAGGTTTTTCCAAATATAAGATCATATCATCTGCAAACTGGGATAATCTGACTTCTTCCATTCCAATTTGTATTCCCTTTATTTCCTTCTCTTATCTGACTGTTCTAGCTAGGACTTCAAGTACTATATTATTGAATAACATTGGTAAAAGTGGGCACCCTTGTCGTGTTCCTGAACTTAGAAAAGGATTTCTGTTTTTACCCATTCAGTATGATACTTGCCATAGGTTTGTCATATATGGCTTTTATTATGTTGGGGTATGTTCTTTCTGTACCCGGTTTGTTTTTAGAGTTTTTATCATGAAGGGATGTTGACATTTATCACATTTTTTTCAGCATCAATTGAAACTATTCCTGGTTTTTGTCCTTTATTCTGTTGATATAGCATATAATATAAATTAATTTTCATCCGTTGAACCATCCTTGCATCCCTGGTATGAATCCCACTTGGGTAATCTTCCCCTCTTATTTCTGGTTTTAGGTTTTTGAGTCTTCTCTCTATTTTCTTAATTTAGCTGAATAACAGTTAAATATATTAATCTTTTTGAAGAGCCAACTCTTGTTTTTGTTGATTTCTTATATTGTTTTTCTAGTCTCTATTTTATCTCTAATCTACTCTTTTTTATTTTCTTCCTTCTGCCAACTTTGGGTTTAGTTTGTTTCTGTATTTCTAGTTCCTTACAGCGTCAAGATTAGGTTGACAAAATTGAGGTCTTCTTTCTTAATGTAAGTATTTATAGCTCTTAATATCCCTTTTAAGACTGCTTCTGTTGCATCCCATACATTTTAATATGCTGTCTTTTCATTTCAATTTGTGCCAAGATAATCTGTAATTTCTCTTGTGAATTCTTCTTTGACCCATTTGTTGTTTAAGTGAGAGTTGTTTAATTTCCACATAATTGTAGACTCTATGGTCTTAATTCTGCTGCTTATTTCTAGTTTCATTCCACTGTGATCAGAAAAGATGCTGTGTTTGATTTTATTTTTTTCAGAAAAGATGCTGTGTTTGATTTTATTTTTTTCTTTTTAATTTATAAAGACTTGTTTTGTCACCTAACATTTGGTACCTCCCAGAATATGTTCCATGTGAACTTGAGAAAAAAGTGTATTTTGTTGGTTTTTGGTGAGATGACTTTTTTAAGTTTTTAGTACCAATTGCTTTATAGTGTTGTTTAGGTCTTCTATTTCCTTTTTGATCATTTGTTTGGATGTTGAAGCCACTGTCACAAGTAGGGTTAATTTTTCCTACTATTAATGTAAGTATGTTCATTTTTCCCTTTATTCCTGTCAGTGTTTGCTTGATACATATTCGTGCCCTGATGTTCAATGCATATATGCTTATTATCTCTTCTATGTGAATTGACCTTTTCATCAATAGGTATTGCCCTTCTTTTTTGCTTGTAACAGTTTGTAACTTAAAGTCTATTTTGTCTAATATTAGTATCATAACCTTTGCTCTTTTTGTGTTACTATTTACATGGAATATGGTTTTTCCACCTTTCACTTTCAATCTATGTATGTCCTTACATTTAAAGTGAGTTTTTTATAGATGACATATAGTTTAATTATGTTTTTTAAAAATTTATTCTACCAGTCTACATATTTTGATGATGGTGTTTAATATATTTACATTTAAAGTAATTAAAAATAGAGAAACTCTTACTTATTCCATTTTGTTACTTTTTTTTTTTTTTGCATGTCTTACAGGTTTTTTTTGTCCCTGTTCTTTATGTCTGTCTTCCTCTAGTTTATTTTATTTTGGGGGGTGGGGTACATTTTGAAAATCTTATTTTCTTTTGCTTATATATTCTATAGGTATTTTCTTTGAGGTTAGCAGAAAGATTATATTTATCTTCCTATAGTTATGATAATCAATCTTTAATTGCCAATTTAACTTCCAACACTTAAAAAAAACTTTGCAGCTCTACCTCCCAGGTTACTGATCACCACAAATTATATCTTTATATATTGTGTACCCTGTAAAATAGATTTATCATTGTTTATGCTTTTATCTGTAAAGTTCTGTTTAAAAAGTGAAGTTACAACCAAAATTATGACAATACACATTTTCGTATTTATCCATTTATTTACTTTTTACTGGAGAACATTATTTATTTGTGTAGCTTTCAGTTTCTGTCTGACATCCTTTTATCCCATCTTGAAGGACTTTCTTTAGCATTTCTTGTAGGACAGACTGGTCTAGATTTAATTAGTCCCCTCATCTTTTGTTCATCTTGGCATATCATAATTTCCCTATTTTCTTGGAGAATACCTTTACCAAATATAGAATTCCTGGTTAAAAGTGTTTTTTTTTTTCTTTCAGCTCTTTAAATATGTTATCTCAGTGCCCCTGGCCTTCAAAGTTTCTGCTGAGAAATCCAGTGAAATCTTATGGGGAATCCCTTGAATGTGACAAGTCATTTTTCTCTTGCTGCTTTCAGAATTCTCCCATTGATTTGTCTCTTGACAGTTTGATTTTAATGTGTCATAATGTGGGGTCTTTCAGTTAATCCTATTTGGAGTTAATTAAACTTCTTGCATTTGTGTATTCATGTCTTTCCTTAAGTTTGGGAAGTTTTCAGCCATTATTTCTTTACATAAGCTTTCTGCTCCTTTTTCTACTTCTCTTTTCCTTCAAAGACTTTCATGACATATATTTGTCTGGTTTATACTATGCTACAAGTGTTTTTTTTGTATTCATTTTTTCCCTCAGTCTTCATAATTTCTAATGACCTGTTTTCAAGTTCACTGATTATTTTCTCTGCCTTTTTGAGTTGTCTGTTTTATCATTCTAGTGAATTTTTCAGTAAACCTATTGTATTTTCAGCTCATGAATTTCTGTTTGTTTTTAAGTAATTTCTATCTCTTTGTTGATATTCTCATTTACTTCATGTATCATTTTCTTATTTTTATTTATTTCTCTGTGTATGTTTCCCCCTACCTCTTTGAACATATTTAAGACAGTTGTTTAAAGCCTTCATTTATTAAGTCTTAGCATGTGTTTCCTCAGAGACTATTTCTGGAGATTTATTTTTGTTCCTTTGAATGGGCCATATTTTTCTGTTTTTTTTTTTTTTTTTTTTTTTTAATATCCCTTGTGAATTTTCAGTGGTATTTAAACATTTGAAGAATCATCTACCCCTCTGATCCTTTTTTTTTTTTTTTTGATACGGAATCTCCCTCTGTCGTCCAGGCTGGAGTGTAGTGGCACTATCTCTGCTCACTGCAAGCTCCGCCTCCTGGGTTCACGCCATTCTCCTGCCTCAGCCTCCCGAGTAGCTGGGGCTACAGGCACCCGCCACCATGCCCAGCTATTTTTTTTTTTTGTATTTTTAGTAGAGATAGGGTTTCACTGCGTTAGCCAGCATGATCTCAATCTTCTGACCTCGTGATCTGCCTGCTTTGGCCTCCCAAAGTGCTGGGATTACAGGCGTGAGCCACCACGCCCGGCCCCCTCTGATTCTTTACATATTGTTATGGAAGACTTTTACTAATCAGTGGGCCTCTGAATATTGAAATCAGCCTGGGGTGAAGGCTTGAGGTCTTCTTTTTCTAGGTATGCATCATTTCTGGGCCTGTCTAGGTACTCTTTTCTGTTTTCCCCCTGGATAGTTTTAAATGCCTTAAATTTTAAAATATTCTCACCCAAGATTTTGTGGGGAACTTAGGTGTTCTATTGCATATATTTGTCTGTAATCTCTTGATCCCAGACATCCACAGGTCTGAAGTTCCCCTGTGGTTTTCACGTACCACAGCAGTAACCACTGCCTTCTGTGACTTTCATCTTTAGACATTAATCAAATGTGCCATCAATTCCATTTGAACTTTAAGTTTAACAAGACAGACCAGTCACTCGGGCAGCCCACAGATAGACTAAAACATTGACAACTATTTCCATTCTGTTATTTCTGTCACAAGAGAGGGAACCAAGAAATAAGCCGCTTCTTCCTGACCTTGCTGCACTATGCTGGAGAGGGCGTGTGGCAAGAGTGAGTAAAAGTGTTATAAAATTTTCTACCGTTTTGAATGTGTCTTGATTGAGCATTGGCTTGGTTGTTATAGATATTAGATTGTGTTCCAGAGCTCCCATGAAGTTATTTTAGCTAATATGTATGTGTTTGTTTGTTTGTTTGGTGTTTTGATGGAAAAACAAGGTCCTGGAGCTTCCTAGTCCAACATCTTAGTAATGTCACTCTCTAAACTGTTTTGTTGTGCCTAAAATATGCTGTTATGGTCATCTATTACCATTTTTAAATATTTTCTTATATTTATAATTTACATTTTTTACTTTTTCAAATCTGTTACATCATTTTTATGATTTACACTTCTTTGTAGATATTTTTATGCTTGCCATATATTTCCTAAATATTGTAAACATAGTTATTTTAAAAGTTGAATCAGATAAGTCAACGAAATGAAGTCTTTGTGGACATGTTTCTATTGTTTTATTTTTCTGGTCCCTCATACATAGCATTCTGTTTTGTATTTTTTTCTTTTATGTCAATTAGTTTTTGACAGAGAGCTGCTGAAGCTCCTTAAAAATAATTGTTGGGATTATTTGAAAGATAGAAAAAAGATGGAATTATCTGGATAGGACTCGCATTTACTTCTGCAAGATGCTTTTGGGCACCACCAGTATGGGGGTACTCTGCCTTAATGAAAGGTTTGAGTTTTTATGGCTTATCTTGGCAGTATGAACTTGAGGTTAAAATACTTCAAGAAATAGTTTGTGTTTATGATTATGGTTCATTGCTGTTTATTTCAATCTTGCATTGCTCAGTACCAAAGAAACTTTAGCTGTATGTTTCTAGTAGGTATGTTAATATAACGGAGTTTGTTTCTGGTTGAAAACTACGTTAATGGCGTAGGTATTTGGCTTTCCAGCTTTGTGAGGAAGGTGTCTTCTGATTGACATCTCATCTTGGGTATGCCTTGGCTTTTGCTTGCAGTGTTCTCAAATCACTCAAGATCATAAAAATACATACTAAATGATGCCAGCTTTGGAAAACAATATTGAAGCAAAAATAGCTCAGTAGTTTTCTTACCATTTTATTTTTTATTTGTTTATTTTTTTTTATTATACTTTAGGGTTTTAGGGTACATGTGCACAATGTGCAGGTTTGTTACATATGTATCCATGTGCCATGTTGATTTCCTGCACCCATTAACTCGTCATTTAGCATTAGGTATATCTCCTAATGCTGTCCCTCCCCCCTCCCCGAACCCCACAACAGTCCCCAGAGCGTGATGTTCCCCTTCCTGTGTCCATGAGTTCTCATTGTTCAATTCCCACCTATGAGTGAGAACATGCGGTGTTTGGTTTTTTGTCCTTGCGATAGTTTACTGAGAATGATATTTTCCAGTTTCATCCATGTCCCTACAAAGGACACGAACTCATCATTTTTTATGGCTGCATAGTATTCCATGGTGTATATGTGCCACATTTTCTTAATCCAGTCTATCGTTGTTGGACATTTGGGTTGGTTCCAACTCTTTGCTATTGTGAATAGTGCCGCAATAAACATACGTGTGCATGTGTCTTTATAGCAGCATGATTTATAGTCCTTTGGGTATATACCCAGTAATGGGATGGCTGGGTCAAATGGTATTTCTAGTTCAAGATCCCTGAGGAATCGCCACACTGACTTCCACAATGGTTGAACTAGTTTACAGTCCCACCAACAGTGTAAAAGTGTTCCTATTTCTCCACATCCTCTCCAGCACCTGTTGTTTCCTGATTTTTTAATGATGGCCATTCTAACTGGTGTGAGATGGTATCTCACTGTGGTTTTGATTTGCATATCTCTGATGGCCAGTGATGAGGAGCATTTCTTCATGTGTTTTTTGGCTGCATAAATGTCTTCTTTTGAGAAGTGTCTATTCATGTCCTCTGCCCACTTTTTGATGGGGTTGTTTGTTTTTTTCTTGTAAATTGTTTGAGTTCATTGTAGATTCTGGATATTAGCCCTTTGTCAGATGAGTAGGTTGCAAAAATTTTCTCCCATTGTGTAGGTTGCCTGTTCACTCTGATGATAGTTTCTTTTGCTGTGCAGAAGCTCTTTAGTTTAATGAGATCCCATTTGTCAATTTTGGCTTTTGTTGCCATTGCTTTTGGTGTTTTAGACATGAAGTCCTTGCCCACGCCTATGTCCTGAATGGTATTGCCTAGGTTTTCTTGTAGGATTTTAATGGTTTTAGGTCTAACATATAAGTCTTTAATCCATCTTGAATTAATTTTTGTATAAGGTGTAAGGAAGGGATCCAGTTTCAGCTTTCTACATATGGCTAGCCAGTTTTCCCAGCACCATTTATTAAATAGGGAATCCTTTCCCCATTTCTTGTTTTTGTCAGGTTTGTCAAAGATCAGATAGTTGTAGCTATGCGGCATCATTTCTGAGGGCTCTGTTCTGTTCCATTGATCTATGTCTCTGTGGTGGTACCAGTACCATGCTGTTTTGGTTACTGTAGCCTTGTAGTAGAGTTTAAAGTCAGGTAGCGTGATGCCTCCAGCTTTGTTCTTTTGGCTTAGGATTGACTTGGCGATGCGGGCTCTTTTTTGGTTCCATATGAACTTTAAAGTCATTTTTTCCAATTCTGTGAAGAAAGTCATTGGTAGCTTGATGGGGATGGCATTGAATCTATAAATTACCTTGGGCAGTATGGCCATTTTCACGATATTGATTCTTCCAACCCATGAGCATGGAATGTTCTTCCATTTGTTTGTATCCTCTTTTATTTCATTGAGCAGTGGTTTGTAGTTCTCCTTGAAGAGGTCCTTCACATCCCTTGTAAGTTGGATTCCTAGGTATTTTATTCTCTTTGAAGCAATTGTGAATGGGAGTTCACTCATGATTTGGCTCTCTGTTTGTCTGTTATTGGTGTACAAGAATGCTTGTGATTTTTGTACATTAATTTTGTATCCTGAGACTTTGCTGAAGTTGCTAATCAGCTTAAGGAGATTTTGGGCTGAGACAATGGGGTTTTCTAGATATACAATCATGTCAACTGCAAACAGGGACAATTTGACTTCCTCTTTTCCTAATTGAATACCCTTTATTTCCTTCTCCTGCCTGATTGCTCTGGCCAGAACTTCCAGCACTATGTTGAATAGGAGCGGTGAGAGAGGGCATCCCTGTCTTGTGCCAGTTTTCAGAGGGAATGCTTCCAGTTTTTGCCCATTCAGTATGATATTGGCTGTGGGTTTGTTGTAGATAGCTCTTATTATTTTGAGATACGTCCCATCAATACCTAATTTATTGAGAGTTTTTAGCATGAAGGGTTGTTGAATTTTGTCAAAGGCCTTTTCTGCATCTATTGAGATAATCATGTGGTTTTTGTCTTTGGTTCTGTTTATATGCTGGATTACATTTATTGATTTGCGTATGTTGAACCAGCCTTGCATCCCAGGGATGAAGCCCACTTGATCATGGTGGATAAGCTTTTTGATGTGCTGCTGGATTCGGTTTGCCAGTATTTTATTGAGGATTTTTGCATCAATGTTCATCAAGGTTATTGGTCTGAAATTCTCTTTTTTGGTTATGTCTCTGCCAGGTTTTGGTATCAGGACGATGCTGGCCTCATAAAATGTGTTAGGGAGGATTCCCTCTTTTTCTATTAATTGGAATAGTTTCAGAAGGAATGGTACCAGTTCCTCCTTGTACCTCTGGTAGAATTCAGCTGTGAATCCATCAGGTCCTGGACTCTTTTTGGTTGGTAAGCTATTGATTATTGCCACAATTTCAGAACCTGTTATTGGTCTATTCAGAGATTCAACTTCTTCCTGGTTTAGTCTTGGGAGGGTGTATTTGTCGAGGAATTTATCCATTTCTTCTAGATTTTTTAGTTTATTTGCATAGAGGTGTTTGTAGTATTCTCTGATGGTAGATTGTATTTCTGTGGGATCGGTGGTGATATCCCCTTTTTCGTTTTTTATTGCATCTATTTGATTCTTCTCTCTTTTCTTCTTTATTAGTCTTGCTAGCGGTCCATCAATTTTGTTGATCTTTTCAAAAAACCAGCTCCTGGATTCATTAATTTTTTGAAGGGTTTTTTGTGTCTCTATTTCCTTCAGTTCTGCTCTGATTTTAGTTATTTCTAGCCTTCTGCTAGCTTTTGAATGTGTTTGCCCCTGCTTTTCTAGTTCTTTTAATTGTGATGGTAGGGTGTCAATTTTGGATCTTTCCTGCTTTCTCTTGTGTGTATTTAGTGCTATAAATTTCCCTCTACACACTGCTTTGAACGTGTCCCAGAGATTCTGGTATGTTGTGTCTTTGTTCTCGTTGGTTTCAAAGAACATCTTTGTTTCTGCCTTCATTTCATTATGTACCCAATAGTCATTCAGGAGCAGGTTGTTCAGTTTCCATGTAGTTGAGCGGTTTTGACTGAGTTTCTTAATCCTGAGTTCTAGTTTGATTGCACTGTGGTCTGAGAGACAGTTTGTTATAATCTCTGTTCTTTTACATTTGCTGAGAAGAGCTTTACTTCCAACTATGTGGTCAATTCTGGAATAGGTGTGGTGTGGTGCTGAAAAAAATGTATATTCTGTTGATTTGGGGTGGAGAGTTCTGTAGATGTCTATTAGGTCCACTTTATGTAGAGCTGAGTTCAATTCCTGGATATCCTTGTTAACTTTCTGTCTCGTTGATCTGTCTAATGCTGACAGTGGGGTGTTAAAATCTCCCACCATTATTGAGTGGGAGTTTAAGTCCCCCTGTAGGTCACTGAGGACTTGCTTTATGAATCTGGGTGCTCCTGTGTTGGGTGCATATATATTTAGGATAGTTAGCTCTTCTTGTTGAATTGATCCCTTTACCATTATATAATGGCCTTCTTTGTCTCTTTTGATCTTTGTTGGTTTAAAGTCTATTTTATCAGAGACTAGGATTGCAACCCCTGCCTTTTTTTGTTTTCCAGTTGCTTGATAGATCTTCCTCCATCCCTTTATTTTGAGTCTATGTGTGTCTCTGCACGTGAGATGGGTTTCCTGAATACAGCACACTGATGGGTCCTGACTCCTTATCCAGTTTGCCAGTCTGTGTCTTTTGATTGGAGCATTTAGGCCATTTACATTTAACGTGAATATTGTTATGTGTGAATCTGATCCTGTCATTATGATGTTAGTTGGTTATTTTGCTCGTTAGTTGCTATAGTTTCTTCCTAGCCTCGATGGTCTTTACAATTTGGCATGTTTTTGCAGGGGCTGGTAGCGGTTGTTCCTTTCCATGTTTAGTGCTTCCTTCAGGAGCTCTTTTAGGGCAGGCCTGGTGGTGACAAAATCACTCAGCGTTTGCTTGTCTGTAAAGTATTTTATTTCTCCTTCACTTATGAAGCTTAGTTTGGCGGGATAGGAAATTCTGGGTTGAAAATTCTTTTCTTTAAGAATGTTGAATATCGGCCCCCACTCTCTTCTGGCTTGTAGAGTTTCTGCTGAGAGATCAGCTGTTAGTCTGATGGGCTTCCCTTTGTGGGTAACCCGACCTTTCTCTCTGGCTGCCCTTAACATTTTTTCCTTCATTTCAACTTTGGTGAATCTGACAATTATGTGTCTTGGAGTTGCCCTTCTCGAGGAGTATCTTTGTGGCGTTCTCTGTATTTCCTGAATCTGAATGCTGGCCTGCCTTGCTAGATTGGGGAAGTTCTCCTGGATAATATCTTGCAGAGTGTTCTCCAACTTGGTTCCATTCTCCCCATCATTTTCAGGTACACCAATCAGACGTAGGTTTGGTCTTTTCACATAGTCCCAAATTTCTTGGAGGCTTTGTTCATTTCTTTTTATTCTTTTTTCTCTAAACTTCCCTTCTCTCTTCATTTCATTCATTTCATCTTCTATCAGCGATACCCTTTCTTCCAGTTGATTGCATCTGCTACTGAGGCTTCTGCATTCTTCGCGTAGTTCTCGAAACTTGGCTTTCAGCTCCATCATCTCCTTTAAGCCCTTCTCTCCATTGGTTATTCTAGCTATCCATTCTTCTAATTTTTTTTCAAAGTTTTTAACTTCTTTGCTATTGTTTTGAATTTCCTCTCGTAGCTCAGAGTAGTTTGATCATCTGGAGCCTTCTTCTCTCAACTCATCAAAGTCATCCTCCATCCAGCTTTGCTCCGTTGCTGGTGAGGAACTGCGTTCCTTTGGAGGAGGAGAGGTGCTCTGTTTTTTAGAGTTACCAGTTTTTTTGTCTGCTTTTTCCGCATCTTTGTGGTTTTGTCTACTTTTTGTCTTCGATGATGGTGATGTACAGATGGGTTTTTGGTGTGGATGTCCTTTCTGTTTGTTAATTTTCCTTCTACCAGACAAGACCCTCAGCTGCAGGTCTGTTGGAGTTTACTAGAGGTCCACTCCAGACCCTGTTTGGCTGGGTGTCAGCAGCGGTGGCTGCAGAGCAGCGGATTTTCGTGAGACCACAAATTCAGCTGTCTGATAGTTCCTCTGAAAGTTTTGTCTCAGAGGAGTACCCGGTTGAATGAGGTGTCAGTCTGTCCCTACTGGGGGGGTGCCTCCCAGTTAGGCTGCTCAGGGGTGAGGGACCCACTTTAGGAGGCAGTCTGTCCGTTCTCAGATCTCCAGCTGCATGCTGGGAGAACCACTACTCTCTTCAAAGCTGTCAGTCAGACAGGGACATTTAAGGCTGTGGAGGTTCTCGCTGAGTTTTTGGTTGTCTGTGCCCTGCCCCCAGAGGTGGAGCCTACAGAGTCAGGCAGGCCTCCTTGAGCTGTGGTGGGCTCCACCCAGTTCGAACTTCCTGGCTGCTTTGTTTACCTAAGCAAGCCTGGGCAATGGCGGGCGCCCCTCCCCCAGCCTCGTTGCCACCTTGCAGCTTGATCTCAGACTGCTGTGCTAGCAATCAGCAAGACTCTGTGGGCATAGGACCCTCCGAGCCAGGTGCGGGACACAATCTCCTAGTGTGCCGTTTTCCAGGCCCGTTGGAAAAGCGCAGTATTAGGACGGGACTGACCCGATATTCCAAGTGCTGTCTGTTTCCCCTTTCTTTGACTAGGAAAGGGAACTCCCTGACCCCTTGCGCTTCCCGAGTGTGGCAATGCCTTGCCCTGCTTCGGCAAGCGCACAGTGCGCTTCACCGACTGTCCTGCACCCACTGTTAGGCACTCCCTAGTGAGATGAAACCGGTACCTCAAGCAGAAATGCAGAAATCACCAGTCTTCTGTGTCGCTGGGGCTGGGAGCTGGAGACCGGAGCTGTTCCTATTCGGCCATCTTGGCTCCACACAAAATGACTCTTCTTACCATTTTAATGTCTTCATTCACCTGATATTTCTTTTCTATCTTGTTTATTCTTCCATGTATTTAAATTTTTTTTAAAATATTTCATCCAACATCTTTAAATACTTTCAGTAAGAGTGTTAATATGGATACATAGCTAGTTGTATTACCAGAAATAGGCTTTAATTTAAACAGACTTTAATTTAAACAGGGTTTAATTTAAACAAGCTCTGGTATCAAATCAGGAGTTAGTAAGATAGGATGAAAAAAACACAAACATTTTCTACCAAGGGGAGTTTTTCCAATAAGACTCAAAGTGTGTTCTACGAATCATTGCATCTCAATCACCCCAGTTGATTTTCAAAATGAAAATTCCTGGATCCAACCCAATAAATACCAAGTAAATAATATCGAGGCGTGGAGCCCAGGAATCTATATTTTTGCCAACCACCACAAGTAATTCATAGCGGACAAAAATGTAAGGCCCATCATTTACAGCTAAAATCTAAATGAATTACTTTCTCTTTTAATATTTTCATTGAAACGAAATACAAGAGAGAACCAATCCTTGATGAAAACAGTATTTCATATGTCTAAATCATGGTTCTGGACTTGACAAGAAAGAAAAATAGGTATAGAATTGCCACTTTAATGAAAAGTTAATTTCCACATAATTAGAGGAGTATAATTCATAAATGAATTAATACAACTAGTAAGTGATATTATATATTCAAAGACACCAGATATTTTTATTATTCAATGATATTTTTAATAAGGGGTTGAATTTGGACAGTAGACAAATTTCTAACCACATAGCAGATCATTGTGGAGAAATTCACTTGGCATGCCAAAGAGTAAATATCTTTCACCTTTGTGAAGAGCCCGTAAGAAATTCTGACAAGGCAAACCTCAGGATGCAGTCTTTCTCCCTGCAAATAAATGGCAGCAGCTGTACTGTCCATCCATGTGCCTTTTACCTGCTGAGTTTCTCTGTCTGATATTGCACTGGCCATTTTAAAGGCAGCTTTTCTATAAACTGAGTATAAGTTATATTTCAGAGGACTTTACATTTCTCTTTCTTGTTACTAAAAGCTAAATTACTATTTCAATTCAAAATTCTTATTTTAGATGGTGGTAGGCAAAAGGAATATGCATGAAAGGAAACATCTTTTATAGGGAGTTGAAAATGAATAAGAGATAGCTTTAATCAGTTGGGAGTCTATGGATTTAGTTTACTTTTCCACAAATGATTTTAAAGTTTTGACTTATCAGTTATGGTTCCTCGTGTCATAAAACTAATATCAATTTGAATCAGAGAAACATGATTGACTTGATAACTTCTTTTTTTTTTAAGTTGAGCCTTTAGTTTCTGAGTCTTTTGTTTTTTTTCCTATTTTGGCATGAACTTTAAATTTTTTTTTTTTCTTATTTGCAAAGGTTTTTGGGAAACAGATAGTGGTTGGTTACATCAGTAAGCTATGGTGATTTGTGAGATTTTGGTGCACCCATCACCTGAGCAGTATACACTGTAGCCAACTTATAGTCTTTTATCACTCATCCCCCTCCCCTACTTTCCGCAAAGTCCCCAAAGTCCACTGTATCATTCTTATGCCTTTGCATCCTCATAGCTTAGCTCTCACTTATGAGTGAGAACATGTGATGTTTGGTTTTCCATTCCTGAGTTACTTCACTTAGAATAGTGGTCTCCAATTCCATCCGGGTTGCTGTGAATGCCATCACTTCATTCCTTTTAAATGGCTGAATAGTATTCCATTATATATATGTATATCACAATTTCTTTATCTACTCATTGATTGATGGACATTTGGGCTGGTTACATATTTTGGCAATTGTGAATCGTGCTGCTATAAACACGCCTGTGCAAGTATCTGTTTTGTATAATGACTTCTTTTACTCTGGGTAGATGCTGAGTAGTGGGATTGCTAGATCAAGTGGTAGTTCGACTTTCAGCTCTTTAAGGAATCTCCACAGTTTTTTAATAGTATTTGTACTAGTTTACATTTCCACCAGCAGTGTAAAAGTATTCCCTTTTCACCGCATCCCCAACAGCATCCATTATTTTTTTATTATGGTCATTCTTGCAGGAGCAAGGTGGTTTTGTGCGTTGTGGTTTTGATTTGCATTTACCTCATCATTAGTGATGTTGAACATTTTTTCATATGTTTTTGGCCATTTATATATCTTCTTTTGAGAATTGTCCATTCATAATTTTTGATGGGATTGTTTGTTTTTTCCTTGCTAATTTGAGTTCTTTAAAAATTTTTTTTTAAATTATACTTTACGTTCTGGGATACATGTGCAAAATGTGCAGGTTTGTTACATAGGTACACACGTGCCATGGTGGTTTGCTGCACCCATCAACCCATCATCTACATTAGGTATTTCTCCTAATGCTATCCCTCCCCTAGCCCCTCACCCCCTCAACAGGTCCCAGTGTGTGATGTTCTCCTCCCTGTGTACATGTGTTCTCATTGTTCAGCTTCCACTTATGAGTGAGAACGTGCAGTGTTTGGTTTTCTGTTCTTGTGTCAGTTTGCTGAGAATGAAGGTTTCTAGCTTCATCCATGTCCCTGCAAAGGACATGAACTCATCCTTTTTTATGGCTGCGTAGTATTCCATGGTGTATATGTGCCACATTTTCTTTATCTGGTCTATCATTGTTTGAGTTATTTGTAGATTCTGGATATTAGTCCTTTGTTGGATGTATAGATTGTGAAGATTTTCTTCCACTCTGTGGGTTGTCTGTTTACTCTTCTGATTGTTTCTTTTGCCATTCAGAAACTTCTTAGCGTAATTAAGTCCCACCTATTTTTCATTCTTTTTGTTGCATTTGCTTTGGGGTTCTTGGTAATGAATTCTTTGCCTAAGCCAATGTCTAGAAGGGTTTTTTGATGTTATCTTCTAGAATCTTTATGGTTTCAGGTCTTAGATCTAAGTCCTTGATCCATCTTGAGCTGATTTTTGTATGAGGTGAGAGATAAGGATCAAGTTTCATTCTTCTATATGTGGCTTTCATATGATTCCAGCACCATTTGTTGAATAGAGTATTATCTCCCCACCTTATTTTTTTGTTTGCTTTGTTGAAGATCAGTTGGCTGTAAGTATTTGGCTTTATTTTTGCGTTCTCTATTCTGTTCCTTCGGTCTCTGTGCCTATTTTTATACCAGTATCATGCCGTTTTGGTGACTATGGCATAGTTTGAAGTCAGGTAACTTGAGGCCTCCAGATTTGTTCTTTTTGCTTAGTCTCGCTTTGGCTGTGCAGGCTCTTTTGTTCCACATAAATTTTAGGATTGTCTTTTCTAGTTCTGTGGAAAATGACGGTGGTATTTTGATGGCGATTGCACTGAATTTGTAGACTGCTTTTGGCAGTATGGTCATTTTCACAATATTGATTCTACCCAGCCATGAGCATGGGATGTGTTTCTTTAACTTGATAACTTCTATCATCCCAAAGTGGGAAAGATAGCAGTAGTTAGAAATTATGTTTAAAGAAAATGGGGGGCCTCTGCAAATCGAATATTAGCATTCTTCAAGCCTGTAATTTTAGACATTTGGGTAAATCTGATCATACTCTTGATATAGATAGATAGATGAAATAAATATTGATAAAGGTATACAGATAAGTAGATACATATTGATACTTTATTGTAACTTTTATAATGCTAAGGACCAGGATGTGCTGTGTAGCAGGCACACACCAAAGTGACTCCCTAATAAGTCACACCATTATGTAAGCCCCTCCCTTGAATGTAGGTGGAGTCTGTGACTTGTTTCTAGTAATAGAATATGGCAAAAGTGATGGGTGGTCACTCCCTTGATTAGGTTACATTGTATGAGATTCCATTTTACCAGATTAAAGTGAAAGACTCTCTTCCTGGTTTTAAAATGTAAGCTGCCAAATTGGGATAGGGCCAATTGGCAAAGACATTTGTATGGCCTCCATGAACTGGCTAACGGCCAGAAAGGCAATGGGAACTTTAGTCTTATAACCAAAAGGAACATCCAGATGACCTTGGAAGAGGGCTCCAAACTCTAAAAAAGAATGTAAACCAGCTAATACCTTGATTGCAATCTTGTTAGACCCTGTGCCAAGGACTCGGGGCCTGCTGAGACTCCTGAACCATGAAAACTGTAAGAAAATAAATAGGTAACGTTTTATTCTCTTTCTGACTGTGGAAGTCATATAGTCAGCTAGTCTGGCTTACAGCAGCAATATTTAAGACTAATGAAATATATTACAGCATAGTTATAAAGCACATTGCAAGTAAAGAGCTCTAGATATTTTGTAGGAATTTGGAAATAATAGTTACATTTTGATATTTCCCTAAGCCTAGTAGTCATTACATTAATCAGTTCTGCATCGCCAGATTCAATTCACTTATCTTCACAATCTAGGTTAATAAACATACACAAAAACGTATACACAATTATATTTTAGTGTTATTAATAACATTTTCTAGAAGTCTGTGACAATAAATGGAATGGAAATAAGGCAAAACTCTATGATTGAGGTCAACTACTCTAGACAGTGATATATTTACCAGCATGGTAATGTCTACGACATTGAAAAATGCTGACAAAAATCACATCCAACTTAATATACTGTATCAGTTATCAAAGCCATGTGACCCATGAAAACAAGATACTTGTGGTACTTCAAATTGATTGTTTACCAACTACATTAGAATTCAAAATACCAGTATGTAGATATTTGTGTAACTATAGCTGGGCACAGTCTTCAGTTATTTGCTAAAACACAGGATTATATTACAATTTTCCATAAAGGAAATTATCCCTTTTACACAACATCATTAATGATGGGACAAACTGAAAACTTGTCTCACTACCATTGCTATTTTACAAAGGGTACAGGGCAATTTAACTTCAGTGAGGATATGAGTGCACTTGAAGGTTTAAGAAAAACTCACACTGACCTTCTTTAATTGAGTTTTACCTTTGAAATTTTAAACTCTTCCCACAGCTAAATTTCAAACAAAACTTTTTAAAGTTAAAAAAATAAGATTAGCTAGTATTTAATTGATGCCTAAAATCAATTTTATAGAGTGCATCAACATTTTTAACATTAACTTTCATTTTACAGGAATCTATTTATCACCATAATGTTTCTGTACTGTAACAGAGAATAAGAGTACGGTCTAAAATTTATCAGTAGACATTGAATAAATGTCCATTGATTTCATAAGTGGAAACATTTTAAAACTTTGAAATACTTGAAATTAAAAAAGTAAATTGGATTAGAATTAGAAATTTTAAATTATAATTTTTTGAAACAAATTGTTCATCTCTGTGATGGTTAATTTTATATGTCAACTTGACTAGACCAAAATATTCAGATATTTGGTCAAACACTAGTCTAGATGTAGCTGTGAAGGTATTTATTTAGATGAGATTAACATTTAAAACAGTAGACTTTTAGTAAGGTAGATTATCTTCCACAATGTGGGTGGGCCTCACTCAATCAGTTGAAGGCCTTAAGGAAAAAGGACTGTGATCCCCTTAGAAAAAAATAATTTTGCCTCCAGACTGCCTCTAGACTCAAGTCGCAACATCCCGAACTCTTCCCTAGGTCTACAATCTGCTGGCCTGCCTTGCAGATTTCAGAATCAGCCTCCAAAATTGTGTGAAAAAAATCTGCCTCTCTCACTCTCTCTTTCTCTCTCTCTCTCTCTTCTACTTTCTCTGTGAATATATATAGACACACACACACACACACACGCATGCACATACACACACTTTTTGCTTCTATGGAGAATGCTAGTGCAGATTTGGTACGAAGAGTGGCTCTAGAAAAGCATAATCATAAGAATGAAATTTCTGAATTGATTCTGGGAATTTGAAATTGGTTTTTTATTTGATTATATTTAAGGGCACTAATAATTATATTTCCAGTAGAAAAGATAGCACTTATAGTCCATAGTCTGATGTTGTAACAGAGACATGATTAGTTATTTACTGATATCAAAATGTCTGTTGAAAATTTAAAATACCACCATTGGATACTCCTAATCAAACACTTGTAAAAGGCAAGCTTTTGGGGTACTAATATATAATATCTTTGAATATTTTTTGTAAAACTGAGAAGTGTATAAGATTGATTAGTTGTTCCTAATTGTGCTACAGAAAGTGAAGAAAGAAAAAGATTAGTTCAGGGACTTGAATTCCCGGCTAAATTACTGCATAAATGACCTGAAAGTTTCAATGTCTACTCTGAAAGAAATTCTTATTTCCTATAGCCACACAGCTGAGATTGCTGAAAAGAAAACTCAAAATGTAACACTGCATGTGGTCAAGTTACAATGCAAATTGAATTTCTAGCATTCATGATGTCTTCTCTTAAAGTTAGTAAATTTGCTTGACTGTAAAGTATTTTATTTCTCCTTCACTAATGAAGCTTAGTTTGGCTGGATATGAAATTCTGGGTTGAAAATTCTTTTCTTTAAGAGTGTTGAATATTGGCCCCCACTCTCTTCTGGCTTGTAGAGTTTCTGCCGAGAGAGTTGGAATGGGGACATATGAAAATTCTAAAGAATCTTTGTCATCAGTAGCCTCTCCACCTCATTTGAGAAGATTAACCCTGCTTTGAGGAAACTGTAATTCCATCTCATAAGGTAGTTGCCTAATAAGGCGCTGCTGATTTTCCTCAGGACCTACATCCACCACACATATTTGCTTCTAAACCTAGAAATACACTCCAGTCCCAGCAGATCCCTAAAGATGAAGTACAGAGCGTGACCCATGAGGAGGTGTGCAAAATGATTTAGGATGTAAATACAATATGGAAAAAAATATATCCTACTAATAGTATGTCATAGATTACAGTATTGTACTATTCAAATGTGAGTCCCATGATTACATATAGATATATTTCAATTTGAATTAGAATGAATATATTGAGTTTCTGCTCTGTGCAAAGTATTCCTTCAAAGCATCATTTTATTCCTCTGTGATCTTTTCTAGACACTTTTTCTTTTTTATACAACTTTTCTACTTAAGTAGTACTATGACCTTTTATTTTAATTGCTATCCATACGCTGAAAATTCCCAGAACTCTCCTCTAAGTTTCAATCTATTCATCCATCTAGCTACTTACTATTTCTTTTTTCTTTTTCTCTTCTTTTCTCTTCTCTTCTCTTCTCTTTTTTCTTTTTCTTTTTTTTTTTTTTTTTTTTGAGACAGAGTCTCACTCTGTCACCCAGGCTGGGGTGCAGTGGTGGCAGGATCTCAGCTCACTGCAACCTCCACCTCTCGGGTTCAAGCGGTCCTCCACCTCAGCTTCCCGAATAGCTGGGACTACAGGAGCGGCCGCCACGCACGGTTGATTTTTGTATTTTTAGTAAAGTTGGAGTTTCACCATGTCACACAGGCTGGTCTTGAACTCCTGACCTCAAGTGATCCGCCCAGCTCAGCATCCCAAAGTGCTGGGATTACAGGTGTGAGCCACTGCGCCTGGTGTTACTTAATATTTCTACTTGGCTATTTCACAAGCATACAAATTCATTATATCCAAAACTGACCTCAAGAATTTTAATCCCAAACTCACTTTACTTATACTTAATGGCATTCCTAGCCACTCAGTTGCTAATGCCAGAAAGCTAGGGTTCATCCCACACATCTTTGAGCTCTTAATTATCTCTGGAATCTATTCAGTTCTCTCTACTATCACTAACTGCCATGCAAGTTCTGATGATCATTTTGAATCTTGACTACTAAAATAGCCTTATCATCAGTCACTTTTTATATGATTTTTCTGCCTACAATTGTCTCTACATAGGTCTTAGTTACACACAAATCAAGTCATTACATTTTCTTGCTTTTGTAGTCTTTTGCACATGCTATGTACTTTTTCACATCTGAGCATTTTTACAAGGTGTTCCTTAAACGTGGAACAATTTCCCCACTCAATTCCAACTACATTAGCCTAGCTAACACCTTCTTCCTCCTTCATGTCTCAAATTAAATATCACTTTTTCATGCAAGCCTTTTCTGATATGACACATTTTGATCTCTCTGTAATACACTCCCCAAATACTTCTTTCTAATTCTTAGACACACTTATTCAATGTCTATTATCTCTATTTTTTAGGTTGGTGCAAAAAGTAATTGAGGTTTTTGCCATTATGTTCAGTGGCATAAACTGTAATTAATTTTGAAGTAACCTAATAGTTAATAATGTCTAGGAGAATATGGATTGTTTATGTCTTATTTATTACAATATTGCTCCCAGAACAATATGCCAGTTAGTAGGAACTCTATGAATATTTATACAATAAATGAATAGAAGAGTGAATGGATGGATACATGAATGCATGAATGAATGGGACATTTGAAAAATCTTACTGCATCAAATAATGGTAATATTCAAAAAAAGGGTTTCTGTCATTCATGACATAGGTAATGAGGTTACCAATTAATAAGTGTGGCATAGCCAAATAAGAGTTGGAATTTAAAATGAGCACATACTTTCTGTCTTTAATAGCAATCTATAAATCACTTAAAGCTTGGGTATTCACTGGGAATTATTTCATATGTCTCTATTTTAAACATTTGCTATAAAAAATTAAGGAAGTTATTTATCATGGGTTTGGAGAATGAATAATAAAAAGATGTGTATCACATGTAAAAAACTATAGCTGAGGTTCAGTCTAAAGTAATAGTAGAAAATGAAAACACACTTTTGACTGTGGACTATGCTGAAAACATTTATTTTGTGATTATGAGATACATTTTGCAGCTTAATCACCCACAGTGTAAAACATTGCTAATTGCTTACCTAATGTCTACTTCTTATCAACAAATGTGCTTTTATGTTGACTGAAGAAAACCTTCAGTACTCCATTTATCAGCCTTCTTTGCATCTAGAACAGGCCATGTGACAAAATTGTGACCAAGTATTTTATATATTTATATATATGTGTGTGTGTATATATATGTACATTGAATATTTGTGGAAAAATTATATGTCAGTCCTTCATCTTTATTACATTTTTATTCTTCCTAAATGGAATATGAATGATATGACTGGAAGTACAGCTGCCACTTTGCACCCTTGAATAGAGTATATATACACTAAGGATTACTGTGTCATCCATGATTTCCTCCATCAGTGTTTTGTAGTTTTCTGTGTACAGATCTTTCAACTTGGTTAAATATATTTCTAATTATATTATTTTTATGTGGCTATCGTAAATGGGATTGAGTTCTTGAATATGTTTTTACTTTGAACAATATTGGTATATAACTGTGCCACTTATTTTCATATGCTGATTTTGTATCCTAAAACCTTACTGAATTTATTTATCATGTCTAAGATTATTGTGTAGGAATCTTTAGGTTTTTGAGGTATAGCATATCCTCAGTGAACAGAGATAATTTGACTTCCTCTTTTCCAATTTGGATGCTTTCTATTTCTTTATCTTGCCTTATTGTTCTGTCTAAGACTTCCTGTACTATGTTGAATAGGAGTGGTAAAAGTGAACATCCTTGTCTTCTTTCAATTCTTAGGGGGAATACTTTCTACTTTTGTCCATTCAATATGGTGTTGCCTGTGAGTTTGTCACACATGGCTTTTATTGAGATATGTGCCTTTGTTGCCTCATTTCTGAAGGATTTTTATCATGAAGGAATGTTGGATTTTATTGAAAGCTTTTTCTGCATCTATTGAGATCATCATATGGTTTCTAATTTTGTTTATGTGGTGAATCACATTTATTGAGTTGCATATGTTAGCCATCCTTGCATTACAGAAATAAAGCCCACATGACCATAATAAATTACTTTTTGATGTGATGCTGGATTTGGTTTGTTAGTATTATGTGAGGATTTTTCAGTCTAGGTTCATCAGAGATACTGGCTTGTAGTTTTTTGTTATTGTTGTATCCTTGCCAGATTTTGGTAACAGAATGATGCTAATTTCATAGAATGGGTTAGGGAGGAATCTCTTTTCTTCTATTTTTGGGAATAATTTCAATAAGATTGGTACTAGATCTTCTCCGAACATCTGGTAGAATTTGGCTATAGTCCATCTGGTCCAGGGCTTCTTTTGTTTGATAGATTTTTTTCTTACTGATTTAATTTTGTAATTCATAATTTGTTCAGGATTTTGATTTCTTTTTGGTTCAATCTTGGGAGGTTTTGTGTTCACAGGAATGGAACAATTTCTTCTAGATTTTCTAGTTTGTGTGCATAAAGATATTCATAATAGTCTCTGAGAATCTTATGTACTTCTGTGGTATTAGTTGTAATGTCACTTTTGTAATTTCTGATTGTTCTTATTTGAGTCTTCTCCCTTTTTTTGCTAATGTAGGTAGCATTTTAGCAATTTTGCTTATTCTTTCATAGAATCATGTTTTTATATCATTGATCCTTTGTATGCTTTTTGGCCTCAATTTCATTTAGTTCTGCTATAATATTTGTTATTTATTTTCTTCTGCTGTTTTGCTATTTTGAAGTTTGGTTTGTTCTCATTTCTCTAGTTCCTTTAGCTGTATGTTAGGTTGTCAATTTGAGATATTTCTGTCTTTTAGTTGTAGGCATTTGGCACTATCAGCTTCACTCTTAACTTTTTTTTGCTGGATCTCAGAGGTTATGGTATGTATGTTGTACTCTTTTCATTTAGTTCAACAATTTTTTTTAATTTCTGACTTAATTTTATTGTGTGTGTGTGTGTTTGTGTGTTTGGTGTTGTTGGTTTAAAGTCTGTTTTATCTGATACAAGTATTGCAACTCCTGCTCTTTTTGTTTTCAACAAAAATTGATCTTTCTACATTCCTTCACTTTAAACCTGTGGGTCTCATGACATGTGATGTTGGTTTCTTGAAGTCAGCAGAAGGTGGGGTCTTTTTTAAATACAATTTATCACTCTGACTTTTAAGTGGAGCATTTAAGTCATGTATGTTCAAGGCTAATATGTTCAAGGCTAATACTGATGTGTGAGATTTTGATCCCGTCATAGTGTTTTTGGCTAGTTGCTTTGTAGTCTCAATTATGTAATTGCTTTATAGGCTATGGGAACTTTGTCGTTAGGTGCGCTTTTATGGTAGCTAGTATTGTTCTTTCATTTCCATATTTAGAACTCCTTGTACCATTTCTTGTAAGATCATTCTGGTGGTGATAATTTCCTTTAGCATTTATTTGTCTGGGAAATATTTTATTTCTCCTTTATTTATGAAGCTTGCTTTGGCAAGATATAAATTTTTTACTGGCATTTTTCCTATTTAAGAAGGCTAAAATTAGGGCTCCAATTTTCCTGGCTTGTAACGTTTGTGCTGAGAAACTGCCTACTGGGTACTATGTTCACTAATTTGGTGATCACTTCACTATAAGCCAAAACCCCAGTATTATGCAATGCACCCTTCCAACCAACCTTCACATGTATCCCCTTTACATTATTCCATATTTATCTAAGACTTTGTTCATTTTTAAAAACTCATTTTTCCTTTATTTTTATCTGACTGGGTTAGTTGAAAAGACTGGTCTTCAAACTCTGAAATTATTTCTTCTGCTTGGTCTAGTCTACTGTCAAAGTTTCCAAAAATTAGCCTTTTTCAATGCACTGCACTCTCGCATTTGATGTAAAACACTTAATAATAATATGTGTTAATCTTTTTCTGTAATTTGCTTTTATTGGGCTACTTGCTCATACACATAGCTATATTATAATGTCTTAATAAATATAAATTATAATATGTCATGATATCTGATAGATTATATCCTCCATGTTTGTTATTCTTTGTGTTGGATTTGTTTTTTCTTGATCCTTCAAATTTCCATATGAATATTAAATTCTATTTGTCAACTTCCATACAAAATCTCCTGCTATTTTGATTTGTCTCTTAAATTTTAAATCTGTAGACCAATTTTTTTACATATATCACTTATATATTTGAAAACCACTTGTAGAAATCATGAGATTTTATCTCTAAATACTTTAGCACATATCTCCTAAGAATAAGTTCAATCTGTTACATAAACATAATTCCCATATCAAACCCTAGAAATGTAATAATCATTTAGAAAATGATCAAATTACAGGACATATTTGAATTTCCCCAATCATCTCAAAATACCTTCTACATTTTCTAACCCAAAGTTCCAATCAAGTTTATTTTGCTTTAATGATATTTAATTGCCATATGTAAAGCTATTTTTATAGAATATACATCTTTAAAATTTCGAACTGATATACAAATTCCATAAACATAAGATACTGAATCTTCCAATACTTAAATAAAATGTGTCCCTCAATTTATTGATGTTTTCTTTGGTTTATCTCAAAAGTATTTTATTGTTATTATTGTAGTGTTCTCACATATCAGCATTAGATTTAATCCTATGGATAGTTGATGTTTATAATCATTTAATTAGCATAATTTTAAAACATTTTTTCTACTTTTTGTGATTAGTATACAAAAACAAAACTCACTTTTAAAAATTACAGTTTGTCCTAAGTTTAAAAAAAAAAAACTTTTAAGTTTAGGGGTACAGGTGCAGGTTTGTTACATAGGTAAACTTGAGTCGTGGAGGTTTGTCGTACAGATTATTTTATCACCCAGGTATTAACCTTAATAACTATTAGTTATTTTTCCTGATCCTCCACCTCCTCCTACCCTCCACACTCTAAAAGATCCTAGTGTGTGTCATTCTCCTCTATATGTTTATGTGTTCTCATTATTTAGCTCCCACTTATAAGTGAGAAAATGTGGTGATTGGTTTTCTGTTTCTATGTTAGTTTGCTAAGGATGATGGCCTCCAGCTCCGTCCATCTCCCTGCAAAGGACATGATCTCATTCTTTTTTATGGCTGCATAGTATTTTCTTTAGTCTATAATTGATGAGTATTTACGTCAATCCCATATCTTTGCTACTGTGAACAGTACTGCAATGAACATATGCATACATGTGTCTTTATAGTAGAGCAATTTATATTCCTTTGGGTATATACCCAATAATAGGATTGCTGGGTTGAATGGTATTTCTGTTCTTAGGTCTTTGAGAAATTGAAACACTGTCTTACACAATGGCTGAACTAACATACACTCCCATCAACAGTGTATAAGCATTCTCCAAAACCTTTGTAGTATCTGTTTTTTTTAAATTTTATTTTTAATAATAGTCATTCTGACTGGTATGGGATGGTTTATTATTATGGTATTGATTTACATTTCTCTAATGATGAGTAATATTGAATTTCTTTTCATATGATTGTTGGACACATGTATGTTTTATTTTGAAAAGTGTCTGTTCAGGTCCATTGCCCACTTTTTAACGGCATTTTCTTTTTATTGTAAATTTGTTTAAGTTCCTTATAGACACTGATTATTAGACTTTTGTTGGATGCATCATTTGAAAAAATTTTTCTCATTGTGTAGATTATCTTTTTACTCTGTTGATAGTTTCTTTTGCTGTGCAGAAGCTCTTTAGTTTAATGAGAACCCATTTGTCAATTTTTGTTTTTGTTGCAATTGCTTTTGGCAACTTTGTCATGAAATCTTTGTCTTGAATGGTATTGTCTAGGAAGTCTTCCAGGGTTTTTGTAGTTTTGTGTTTCACATTTAAGTCTTTAGTCCATCTTGAGTTAATTTGTCATATGGTGTAAGGAAAGGGTCCAGTTTCAATCTTTTGCATATGGTTAGCCAGTTATTCAAGCACCATTTATTGAACAGAGAGTCCTTTCCTCCATTACTTGTTTTTGTCAGGTTTATGAAAGATCAGAGACCTGTAGGTGTGCAGTCTTATTTCTGAGTTCTCTATTCTGTTCCTCTGGTCTATGTGTCTGTTTTTGTACCAGTACCATGATGTTTTGGTTACTGTAGCCTTGTAGTATACTTTGAAGTCAGGTGGCTTGATGTCTCCAGCTTTGTTCTTATTGCTTAAGATTGCCTGGGTTATTTGGGATTCTTTTGGGTTCCATAAGAATTTTAAAATAGTTTTTTTTTTTTAGTTCTGTGAAGCATGTCCATAGTAGTTTAATAGGCATAGCATTGAATTTATAAATTGCTTTGGGCAGTATGGCCAATTTAACAATATTAATTCTTCCTATCCATGGGCATGGAATATTTTTCCATTTGTTTATGTACTCTCTGATTTCTTTGAGCAGTGGTTTGTAGTTCTCCTTGTAGAGATCATTCTCCTCCCTGGTCAGCTGTATTCCTAGGTATTTTATTCTTTTGTGGCAATTGTAAATGGGAGTTTATTCCTGATTTGGCTGTCGGCTTGACTATCATTGGTGTATAAGAATGTAGTGATTTTTGCACATTGATTTTGTATCGTGAATTTATCATTTTAAGAAGCTTTGGTGCTGAAACTATGGGGTTTTCTAAATATAGGATCATGTCATGAGCAAACAGGGATAGTTTGACTTCTCTTCCGGTCTGGATACCTTCATTTCTTTATCTTGCCTGATTGCCCTGGACAGAATCTTCCAATAATATGTTGAATAGAAGTGGTGAGAGAGGCCATCCTTGTCTTGTGTCTTTTCTTGAAGCAATTACTAATATGTTATCCATCTCCATCGTTTTCTCATTTTGAGAATATTACATAAATGGAGTCATACAGTATCTGACCTTTTTATATTGGCCTTTTTTCACTCAGCCTAATTACTGGAGATTCAACAAATTTGCTGCATGTATCCTCTATTCAATTCTATTGCCTAGTAGTAGATGATGGTATTTACCAATACCGTGGGACACTTTTGTTGCTTCCAGTTTGAGATGAATACAAATAAAGACGCAATTAACAATTATGTAAACATTTTTGTGTGAACATAAATGTTCATTTCCCTAGAATTTGGGATAAGTATGTGGTTGCTGGTTCATATTATAAGTATAGTTTTAGTTTCTTAACAAACTGCAAAACTATTTCCCACTGTGGCTATATTATTTACATCTCCACCAGCAGTATGAGAGTTTTTCCTCATCTACTTCAAAATCTGATATTGTCATAATTATCTTAGCTTGTTTAATAGGTATGTAGTTATTTTTCATTGTGCTGTTGATTTGCATTTCCCTCATGGCTAGTAACGGTGAACCTTTTTTTTTTCATGTGTTTATTTGCCTTTTATATATCTTCTCCTTTGAAGTGTGTCTTAAAGTCTTTTTTAAAGTTTTTTTTGCCATTTTCTAATTCAAATTTCTTTATTCTTTCTGTTTGTAACTATTAAATTTTAAAATATTTTAAATGTTATGGGTATGATTTATTGTCAGATATGCATATTATAAAGATTTTTTCCCATTTAGTAGCTTCTCTTTTCATCCCTTAACAGGGTCTTTTGCAAAGCAAATCATTTTAATTGTAATGAATTGTATTTAATTTAACTAATTAATTTATGTAATATAAAAATTTAATTGAAAAATTTTGAATGTTTTATAAAATATGTTCTAGTGGCAAGAATAAAAGCTATTCAACAATTCCTGTATCAGAAATTTTGTCTCTCTATATTATTTTAAAACTGTTAGAGTTTTATATTTTACATTTAAAATCATGATCCCTAACAGGTTAATTTTTGTATAAAGTACTAGCTTTAAGTTGAGATTACTTGTTGCTACAGCTATTCAATTGCTCTAGCATCGTTTTTTTGAAAGTGGCATCCTCATTCAGCTTTTAATTAAGACAACTGTCTACAGGACTATAAGCAGCAGAATGGGGTCAACCTGTAGTATTGATTTTAATCATGCTTCCCAGCATCCTCAACTCAGGCAGCTAAGCAAATGTTATTAACCATCAGAGTCTATCATAGAAACATGGGTGGCTTTATTCTTACATTTTGTTTATTTTTTATTTTTATTCTTACTTTTTGTAGAGATGGGGTCCTATCAGTCTGCCCAGGCTGATCTCAAAATACTGACCTCAAGTGATCTTCTCACCTTGGCCTTCCAAAGTGCTCACAGGTGTGAGCCACCATGCCAGGCTTGTTACCATATTTCTTTACTGGCCATGGCACTAATTCAGAGGAATTCATTCAGGGACTGCATGCTGAATTAGAGGTTGCATAAATAAGAACGTGGTTTGCAGGTATGAAGTTTATGGCAATCTTATCACACAAAACAACCAGCAAGTTCAGGTGGAACTGAATGCTTTTTAGAGCTGAGATGATATAATTGATAAAATCAACTAAAATAAGGGGCAGATTATATAACAAATTTTCCTAATTGGATGACTCTTATTGTAGGAAAAATTACCTGCAGCATAACATAGTAATAAATCTATTAGACCTCTGAAAAGCTCCCCTGTCTAATGAAGATTATACTTATTTTAGAACACTTTCTATAGTAATATGAGGTTTATTTGATCTACTGGTGGTGTTTTATAAAACACATGGTTTCTTATGACCACCTTTTTAAAAAGTATATTTTTATTTTTGTGGGTACATAGATGTACATTTTGATGTATTTTTATGAGTGCATCGGTGTACATTTTAAAATATCTCATGTACACATATGTGTATAATATGTGTTATAAATATATAAATTTATATGTTATAAATATATAAATATAAAGAGGGATGTTTAGGCAAGTCAGAAAGTCTAAACATGTGTATATGAGATATTTTGTTACAGGCATATAATGAGACTGAAACACATCAAGGTTCCAATTGGAGACTCTTCTAGAAGGACCGTGCCTATGACTAGGAAAGACCAGGAGGTAGACTGAGTGTCAGAAACTGAAAGCAACTAGCTCAATTTTTAAATATATATTTAATTTTTGTAGGTACATAGTAGGTGTATATATTTATGGGTTACATGAGATATTTTGTTATAGGCATGCAATATGTAAAAATTACATCAGGATAAATGGGGAAACCATCACCTAAAACACTTATCTTTTGTGTTACAAAAAATGAATTATACTTTTAGTAATTTTAACATATACAATAAAATTATTATTACCTATATTCACCGTGTTATTCTACCAAATAGTACATATTATTTCTATTTTCTAAATATTTTTTGTACACATTAACTATCTCTACTTTCTCCTAACCCCTCAAACCCACTACCCTTCCCATCCTCTGGCAACAATCTTTCTACACTGTGCCTGCATGAGTTCAATTGTTTTAAGTTTTAGCTCTCACAAATAAGTGAGAACATATGAAGCCTGTCTTTCTGTGCCTGGCTTATTTTATTTAATATAATGACCTCCAGTTCCATCCATGTTGTTGTAAATGACAGGATCGTGTTCTTTTTTATGAGTGACTAATACTCTTGTGTATATGTACCACATTCTCTTTATCCATGCATCCATTGATGGACACTAAAGTTGCTTGCCAATCTTGGCTATTAGAAATAGTACTGCAATAAATATGGGAGTACCAATATCTCTTCAATATACTGGTTTCCATTCTTTGGGGTATACATCTAGCAGTGGGATTGCTGGATAATATGGTAGTTCTAATTTGAGGTTTTTGGGAAACCTCCAAATAATTCTTCATAATTCTCCATAATGGTTTTACTAAATTATATTCTCACCAACAATGCAAAATAGTTCCCTTCTCTCCGTAATCTCACCAGCATTTGTCAATGGCTTTTCGTAGAAAAGCCATTTTAACTGGGGTGAGATCACATCTCATTATAGTTTTCATTTGCATTTCTTTGATGATGAGTGATGTTGAGCAGCTTTTCACACACCTGTTTGCCATTTGTGTGTCTCCTTTTGAGAAATGTCTATTCAGATCATTTGCTCATTTTTAAAATCAGATTATTAGATTTTTTTTCTTGTAGATTTCTTTTCTTGTAGATTTCTTTGAGCTCCTTATATGTTCTGGTGATTAAACTCTTGTCATATATTTGTTAGTTTGCAAATATTTTCTGCCATTCTGTGGGTTGTCTCTTCACTTAGTTAATGGTTTCCCATGCAGAAGCTCTTTAACTAGATGTGATCCCATTTGCCCATTTTTACTATGGTTGCTGGTGCTTGTGGCTTATTATTCATGAAATCTTTGCCCACTCCAATGTCACAGAGAGATTTCCCAATGTTTTCTTGTAGGAGTTTCATAGTTTAACATCTTAGATTTAAGTATTTAATGCATTTTGATTTGATT
Organism: Symphalangus syndactylus; assembly: GCF_028878055.3. Taxonomy (NCBI): domain Eukaryota; kingdom Metazoa; phylum Chordata; class Mammalia; order Primates; family Hylobatidae; genus Symphalangus; species Symphalangus syndactylus. Next base: position 96,264,246 of record NC_072447.2, read on the forward strand.
TTTCTATATGGCAAGATATAAGGATCTAGTTTCATTCTTCTCCATATGGATATCCAATTTTCCCAGCAACACTTATGGAAAAGATTGTTCTTTCTCCAATGTATGTTCTTGGTCTTTTTGTAGAAAATCAGTTCACTCTAGATGCGTGGCTTTCTTTATTGGTTCTTTATTCTGTTTCATTGGTCTATGTGTCTGCTTCTTTGTGAGTACCATGCCATTTTGGTTATTATAGCTCAGTAGTATAATTTGAAGTAAGGTACTGTTATTCCCCCACTTTTGTTCTTTTTGCTCAGGATAGCTTTGGCTATTCTGGGTCTTTTATGTTCCATATAAATTTAAGGATTTTTTTCTATATCCGTTAATAATATCATTGGTATTTTGAAAGGGGTTGTGTTGATTCTGTAGATTGCTTTGTGTAGTATGAACATTTTAATGATGTTGATTCTCACAAATCATGACATTGAATACCGTTTTAGTTTTTGTGTCCTCTTCAATTTCATGCATCAATGTTTATAGATTTCAGTGTAGATATCTATCTTTTCTTTAGTTAAGTTAATTCCTAGGTATTTAATTGTATTTTTAGCTATTATAAATGGGGATTCTTTTTTGATTTTTTAAACTATTGTTTGCTAGTGGCATATAGAAATGTTACTGATTTGTGTATTTTGTTTTTGTATCCTGCAACTGTAGTGAATTTATCAGGTCTAAGAAGTTTTTTGGTAGAGTCTTTAGGTTTTTCCAAATATAAGATCATATCATCTACAAACAGTTGTAATTCAACTTCTTCTTTTCCAATTTGTGTGCCCTTTATTTCTTTCTTTCATATGATTGCTCAGCTAGGACTTCAAGGGATATGTTGAATAACATTGGTAAAAGTGGACATCCTGGTCATGTTCCAGATCTTAGAGAAAAGATTTTCAGTTTTTCCTCATTCAAAGCGATGCTACCTGTGTGTTTGTCACATATTGCTTTTATTATGTTGATGTATGTTTCTTCTATACCCAGTTTTTTAGGATTTTCATCATGAAGCAATATTAAATTTTATCAAATGCTTTTCCGTCATCAATTGAAATGTTTATATGGTTTTTGTTCTTTATTCTGTGAATAGGATATATCATATTGAGTGATTCGCATATGTCAAACTGTCTTTCATCCCTGAGATAAACTCCACTTGGTCATGATTAATGATCTTTTTAATGCATTGTTGAATTTGTCTTGCTTGTATTATTTGAGAACTTTTGCATCACTGTTCATCAGAAATATTGGCCTGTAAGTTTTTTTCTTTTTTTAATTTGACGTGTCTTGTTTTGGTGTAAGGGTAAAACTGGCCTCATAGAATAAATTTGGAAGTATTTCCTCTTCCTCTATTTTTCAGAAGAATTTGAGAAGGATTAATATTAGTTCTTTTCTAAATATTGGATAAAATTCAGCAGTAAAGCCATCAGTCTTGGGATTTGCTTTGCTGAGAGAGGTTTTGTTATGGCTTTGATTTCATTACTTGTTATCAGTCTGTTCAGGTTTTGCATTTCTTCATGGTGCAATCTTGGTAGGTTGTATGTGTCTAGGAATTTATTCATTTCTTCTAGGTTTTCCAAAGTATTGGCATATAGTTGCTCATAGTAGCCAGTAATGAACCTTTGAATTTCTCCAGTATCAACTTTAATGACTCCCTTTTCATGTCTTATTTTATTCATTTTGGTCTTCTTTCTTTTTTCCGTTAGTCTGGCTAATTTTTTTCAAGTTTGTTTATCTTTTTTTTTTTTTTTTTTTTTTTTTTTTTTGAGACGGAGTCTCGCTCTGCCGCCCAGGCTGGAGTGCAGTGGCGCGATCTCGGCTCACTGCAAGCTCCGCCTCCCGGGTTCACGCCATTCTCCTGCCTCAGCCTCTCCGAGTAGCTGGGACTACAGGTGGCCGCCACCACACCCGGCTAACTTTTTGTATTTTTAGTAGAGACGGGGTTTCACCGTGGTCTCGATCTCCTGACCTCGTGATTCGCCTGCCTCGGCCTCCCAAAGTGCTGGGATTACAAGCGTGAGCCACCGCGCCTGGCCCTTATCTTTTCACTAAATCAAGTTTTTATTTTACTGATCACTTATATTTTTCATCGTTTCAGTTGCATTTATTTCTGCTCTGATCTTTAGTATTTCTTTTCTTCTACCAATTTTGGGTTTTACTTTATTCCTCCTTTGTGTTTGAAGGATATTTTCACTTGATATATTATTCTAGGGTGAAATTCTTTCTTCAGTGCATTAAATATGTCATGACACATTCTCCAGGTCTGTAAGATTTCTGGAGAGTCTACGGCCAGACATATTGGAGCTCTGTTTGTTATTTCTTTCGTCTTGCTGCTTTTACCAACACTGCTTTATCCTTGACCTTTGTGAGTTTGAGTATTAAATGCCTTGATGCAGTGTTCTTTGGGTTAAGTCTCCTTGACGTTTTCTATGATCACCTTTAAGTTGCAAGCAAATGTGTTTTCAAAACAAAGGCAAGTTAACACTTGGTTTCCCCAGTAGTGCAATGATTACTGGATGCATATACTACTCCATTCAGAAAATGTTTATAATTGTTGAGACCCCCCAAAATGGAAACTACATCAGTCAATTGCCCAGGTTAACATTCCTCCCTCTGTTGCGGCCTCCTGGCCAGTGGTAAGTCTTAAGGTTCCCAGTTAATGTCAAATGATTGATTCTGGACCTTGTTTACAGTAAGAACTGCCTGAGAATAGTTCATTCTACCGGTCTTTTTTGTCCATGCCACTCAGTCAGGTGCCATTCACCTACGCTATGCAGTAAGTGGGTGACAGATAAGGGAATAATGGCAGGAAATACATCTAGAGAGATTGACAGGCGTTTTCTTTGACAGATGCAGAAGCAGAAGCCCTCCTGTGCAATTTCCAGTAGGCTTCATAGGAAGGCTAAGGGAAGTGTTCATCAAATTGTGTTTCAGGACTGTTTGGTGAGGAAATGCTATCAAAATTCAAATACATGGTGTTTGCAAAAATGGAGAAGAGTGAAACCAGGGCATTTTACTTCAAACAGTAGCAATCCTGAAATATATATTATTAATATGTCTTAATCCTTTGTCACTCCTGGAGATAAGCAGTCCATTTTCAGTTGGAGGTAAAGTTGCTCTCTTTTCATTGCCACAAAATTGGTATGTCACATTCCAATAGCTATAAAAACACTGATTTTACAATAATCTGCTCTTCACTATTGGAATTCTAATCTAAAAATTTCAGGAGCAATAGAAACAATGGCAATTTATAAGACTTGAGGAGACTTAATATGTTCCCTACTTTTCCCAAATAGACCACTGTAGACGACTCAGAGAATAGTGCAGTTGACATGTAGTCTTTATCATTATGCTGTTGGACCATGTTAATTCAACAACAAAATCCAAGTTGCTGAAGAGGAATTAAGTTTGAATCTGCTGGGCCTCCTTTTAGCCATGCTGCTATCTGGGTTCACCAACCAGAACAGCAGGGATTGCTGTTAGGAGGAAGACAAAATACACTGTGCCAAGGAATGGTTCAAAGTAGGTTTATACACACCTCCCCCAAATTCCTTTTGTTCATTACTCTGGAATAGTTCAGAGGGGTAGCTGCCTTTTAGAAACAGAACATTCGGTGAACAAGGCCTTTCCAATCAGACCAGACATTTTTCATGTATATTCGTACTTCAGGCCACTTCTTTCTTAATACCAGATTAATTACCAAGTGTATGGTGCAAAATTCAACATCTAGGAGGATTTGTTATCAATGGTGATACAGCTTTCCATAAAGAGCTTGCTACTTTATTAAGGTGTGTAGAGGAGGAGGAATGGGGAGATATAAAGTCAGAAATCCTTTTGAGTTGATTTTTGAGGAAGTTGTTCAAGTGGTCATCAATACCAGATGCTTGTGCATGGTAGGTATATACAAATTTCATTGAAAATCTTGACTGAAAGCCTATTGCTTAGTGGCTTTTATTACATATATAAGATACAACCTTGTCAGACTAAAAATTACCTGAAACACCAAACACTGTATACAGATAAGTTTTCAGAGTGACAATGGTGTGCCTGAACTTGTTTAATCAGACTGAATTAGAAGTTTTGTAATCATGAAAAAGGGCCAAAAGTAGAGAACAATCCCCATTTCCCCAAGAGTGAGTCTAAGATCTGATGTAGTCAATAAGTCAGTGTAGGCAGAAGTGAGGCCCCACACAATATTGCCTCCCCACTGTGAAATAAACACATCATCTTTTGGCAAGACTTGCAATGGCAACCTCTACATGAGAAATATAGTGTGCTTTACTCCCTGCGTCATGTATGGTGGTGGATGTGTTTCTATGATTAATAGGGTGATGGATCCAGGCAGCAATGGTGGAAATCTAGGTGGTACAGGCTCGATCAGCATCTTGATTCCCATTCAGTCTCATTAGAGAAACAACTTATTCCAGGGGCTTCTAAATGAATTGCCCATACATTATCATTAACAGCTTGGATCTGTCTCAATATGTTATGAATCCAAAGGGATGGGGAGTGTTAATCCAGTATTTCTAATTTTCCAAGTAACTGACCAAACAGCTATTTAATTGGCAACAACCAAATAGTCGGAGGCAGGGGAGGCAGGACATGTAAAATATAACAACGTTAACAAAGAGGGACAACAGCTAAAGCTAGGAGACCGTCCTGGAGTCCTACTCACTATGCAAGTGGATTCCATATTCTTTTGATTCTTCACAGTTGATTCTGAGGCTGAAGAGAGTCAATCACCTGTTGGATGCCACCAAATTACAGTTTGTCATCATGTAACAAGGCTTAGGCAATTAGAGACACTTCCGTGAAACAAGGGCACCAATTAGCCAATGATTTTAATTCAGGCATTGAAGAAGTGGATAGTATTTTCCACAAGGGAATAGCTACTCTTTTTTACATAAAAGCTGAAAGGCCACTGTGTCAAGATTGGCTGGATTTTTTAATAGTCTACTTTCATTGAGAAACAAAATTGTCAAGTCTTTCCCACAGTCTTTCATTGAACCTGATTTGACTCACCACAAGATGAGAGTTTCAGGCTAGAAAATCATAAGACTTCTATCTGTCAGGAATTTAGTTCTGGCAAGGATCCAGTAGCAAGCTTTTTATGGAAAGGTGTACAAGAGTTGATAACAAATACTCCTAGATGCTGAATTTTGCACCATACCCTTGGTAATTAATCTGGTATTAAGAAAGAAGTGGCCTAAAGTAGGAATACACATGAAAAATGTCTGGTCTGATTGGTAAGGCTTTGTGAAGAGTGATACTGGAAGATTTTGGAGACAATGCTGACTGGAATATGCATAAGAATGGATCTAGGAAAGTGGGTATAGAGTTGGCATGTCTTTGTGTCTTACAACAATACCCACCAGACAGTATCTACGAAGAAGAGACACTCAGCAACCACAGAGATGCTTTCCCTAGATGTAAACCATTTTCTATTCTCAGCTACTTCAATGTTTATTCAATGGGCCCATAAAGAAAGAACCATAGTAACAGAAATGGAAGCTATGAATTGCTGCAATACCCTGGCATACCTCTCACAAGAGTTTGCACAACTACCATTTCTTATAAATGCCTGATGTGTCAATAGTAGAAACCAATGCTGAAAACTTGATATGATTCCATCCATGAAAGAGATCAACCAGACACTTGGTTTCAACATTATTATATTAGCCTTCTTCTAATTGAAGATAACAGCAATTCACACTTTCAATAATTTATATCTGCTCTGAAATTCATTGGCCTTCCTTGGCCACAATGCCTGTATGATTTCCACTAACCACTTACTTACAGCCTTCTGATGTACTCACATGTGATCCCACATAGCTGTTTCAGACCAGGGAGCCCATTTTGTTTTGAGGAATAATTTGTTACTGATTGCTGTATCACTTGAAAACCTGTGGCCTGTTAGACCTTTATTATAGTTTCTTAAAGGCTCGCCTAAAGCAATTGTTGTGGATGACAACATGGTACAGTCAAAGTTATATTGTACAGAATACAGTATTGTCATGGAACCAAGACTGACATATCATTCTGTGGCCAAATGCTAAATAATGTTTCCAAGGGGTATATGGAGGTTTGACATTTTTTACCATCACTCCTGCTGACCCACTTCCAGTATTTGTATTTCTAGTTTCTTCAACCTTAGGGCTTTACTGGCTGAAAGGTCTTGGCTTCCCAGGAGGCAATGCTTTCACCAGTTGGCCCAATCACCATTCCACTGAACTTAATGTTGGGATCACTACTTGGTCCCTTTGAGCTTCTCAATCGAGTGGACAATCAGATAAAGAAATAAGTTTCTTTTCAATCATATATAATAGACTTTGATTATTATGAAGAAATACAATGTCTGCTACCAAACAGAGGCAAGGAGTTATATGTATGGAATTTGCTGGATTCACTGAAGGATGTTTTGGTGCTCCTATGATCAGGATTAACAATATGCACTCAACTGGGAAACTTTGTTCTGTGAACTCTGTTTTGGGGAACATAAATTAAAATATGCAAGCAAAGCTATAAACTCAATGAATATACTTTTGTTTTACCTAATAGCTTTATTTATGTGCCCTTCATATGTGCCTCTGATATCCTATCCTGCTGACTGCCCTCTTCTGCAGAATCCAGTGTCTCCATGGTGTGTATTAGCTTTCAATTTATATTAATAATTACCTATTTGATGTGCATCATTCTCATGCTCTTTCCCTGCAAATGACCTAAAGTTATCTCATTTCTCCTTCTCTACCCTATTGACCCCTTCTATTGCTCTTCACTGAGGAAACTTGTTGAACTAAGATCTTTTGCCTTACTTGGCCTCTTTGCTTATAGATGTCAAGAAACTGGCCATATATCATTTGAGAAAAATAATGTTATTAATTTTTGTATTTATTGTGTCTGATGTTAGATGTGTAATACATGTGAAATGAACTAACATATTGTTGATATAAATTATTCTTATTGAAGGTTCAACATTCTTGTTGAAGGCTCTTACTGTAAAAAAAGAAATTTTTGAAAATATTTCTGAAGAAATTTATTACAGCACCTACTACATAGTCTTAGTATTTGGGTATGTACCTTACACTTACATAAGTGCATAATAAAGATCATCACTACATTTCCTAAACTAAAAAAATGCACTTTTCATACAGTACTTGATGTCATACATTTATACATTTCTAGTTTTGTTTACCTTTGTGCTTTGGGAAATGTTTTCTCTATCAGATTCTTTGTTGTTTGTTGTTTTAATTATTAGAATTGCTTCCTTTACTTTGTGCTCATTTTTTCTTGCTTTAGCTCAGATAAAATTGAACATTTTTAAGAGTTATACATTTCCATACAGTATTAGACAACAGTGGTTGAAATGCCAGAAATGTATAAGTTTTAATACTGTAAATATTGGGTATGGAGTCACAGGAGTTGAGAGAAGATAAAATATGTTTCAGAGTTTTATAAGTACATATGTTTAACTCTTGTTCTTCTTGATATTCGTAAACATTTCAGCTCTTCGTGAGTCCTGTAGGTTTTCCTCTATCCAATGTCACAGTCTCCAAAGTTATCAGTAATCTGCATATGACAGCACCTGTCAAAGTCCTGTAGCTGATTATAAACCATCCTTTGAAAAGAATAAAAGCAAGACAACAATTGTCTGTGAATGACAAAATATCTTCAGGGTAGTTACAGTCAAAAACATTATTAACATTATTGACAAAGAAATTTGGTTATTTATGTGGTTTACAATAACTTAACATAATAACCTTAATTATGGTTGATAGCATATATGCAGACATTAGAATTTTAAAAAATTGCATACAATTTTGGAACATATATTACCATTATTTACTAAAATATAACCTGAAGAAGATTAAACATTATTTTGGCAATCTCCCATAACTAAACATGTAAAATAATCCTGTTTACCACTCATTTGAATGTTCCAGGGTTCCTCTGTAGCATCTAAAAGTTAGGGGTCAGAAAAGGCAATATTTGAAGCTGACATTTGATTTTGAGAAGCCTATCAAACAGTTTAAACGTTAAAACACTTGATACTATGAAATATAATTCCAGGTTACCATAAGTCATTTAGTTAGCCAAAATGATGACTCAAAAATTTTTAAGTGGGTAAAAACCATTACTCATTAAGAGGGAAAACATAGCTTTCCAAACAGTCTGTGTTTAATATTACATAAAAGTCCTGTTCAAGAGAGAGAAAGCCATATTTCATCCTTGCATTAGTCTACTATTAATGTCAACCCCAATTTTTAAGGAAACCTTATAGATAATTTTAGCCAATCTTAACCAGCTTGACCATGAGGTGAGATTCTTGTAAATCTCGTATAACCCTTTTCAAATTTTTATTAGAGAACAGATCAGTGCCTTAAGAAAACCTTGCTGTGGCCGGGCATGGTGGCTCACACCTATAATCCCAGCAATTTGGGAGGCCGAGGTGGGCAGATCACCAGGTCAGGAGATCGAGACCATCCTGGCTAACACAATGAAACCCCATCTCTACTAAAAATACAAAAAATTAGCAGAGCGTGGTGGCGGGCACCTGTAGTCCCAGCTACTCGGGAGGCTGAGGCAGGAGAATGGCGTGAACCCAGGAGGCAGAGCTTTCAGTGAACTGAGATGGGGCCACTGCACTCCAGCCTGGGTGACAGAGCGAGACTCCGTCTCGAAAAAAAAAAAAGAAAACCTTGCTGTGCTTTTATTTCAATGCTCAATTTATGGAAAATTATATAATACCTTTTTGAAGTTAGTATGTTCACACACAGAATTTCTTTTGCAACATTAATTTTTACAAACCATCAGACCATATATTTACATTTTGAAGACATTTTTATTTTGCCAATTATCTTTAAAACTTCTTATTTCTCAAAGATTAAATTCACATGAACTAAAAAACATTACAGCTTTTACTTTTTCTTAAGAAAATATTTTATCTAAGCACTTATTTTCTTTAAGCCAATTAATTAGACCTTTTTTCTATAACCACCACACATATAGCACATATATGATTACACAGACAGACAGAAGAAGATTTAGCAGTTGTAAGACTTTTCATTTGCCAATCTCCTAATTGGATTACTGACCTCAGGATAGAGTACTTCAAGAAACAGGACTAGGAAAGCATTTAGTTCCTAGGGCCTCATAAACAGTCATAGCTGGGAGACATAAATAGATTTGAGAGGGATATACACTTTTATTTTATTTTTTATTTTTATTTTATTTTATTTTATTTTTTTTTATTATACTTTAGTGTTTTAGGGTACATGTGCACAATGTGCAGGTTTGTTACATATGTATCCATGTGCCATGTTGATTTCCTGCACCCATTAACTCGTCATTTAGCATTAGGTGTATCTCCTAATGCTGTCCCTCCCCCCTCCCCTCACCCCACAACAGTCCCCGGAGTGTGATGTTCCCCCTTCCTGTGTCCATGAGTTCTCATTGTTCAATTCCCACCTATGAGTGAGAACATGCGGTGTTTGGTTTTTTGTCCTTGCGATAGTTTACTGAGAATGATGTTTTCCAGTTTCATCCATGTCCCTACAAAGGACACGAACTCATCATTTTTTATGGCTGCATAGTATTCCATGGTGTATATGTGCCACATTTTCTTAATCCAGTCTATCGTTGTTGGACATTTGGGTTGGTTCCAACTCTTTGCTATTGTGAATAGTGCCGCAATAAACATACGTGTGCATGTGTCTTTATAGCAGCATGATTTATAGTCCTTTGGGTATATACCCAGTAATGGGATGGCTGGGTCAAATGGTATTTCTAGTTCTAGATCCCTGAGGAATCGCCACACTGACTTCCACAATGGTTGAATTAGTTTACAGTCCCACCAACAGTGTAAAAGTGTTCGTATTTCTCCACATCCTCTCCAGCACCTGTTGTTTCCTGATTTTTTAATGATGGCCATTCTAACTGGTGTGAGATGGTATCTCACTGTGGTTTTGATTTGCATTTCTCTGATGGCCAGTGATGATGAGCATTTCTTCATGTGTTTTTTGGCTGCATAAATGTCTTCTTTTGAGAAGTGTCTGTTCATGTCCTTTGCCCACTTTTTGATGGGGTTGTTTGTTTTTTTCTTGTAAATTTGTTTGAGTTCATTGTAGATTCTGGATATTAGCCCTTTGTCAGATGAGTAGGTTGCAAAAATTTTCTCCCATTTCTGTAGGTTGCCTGTTCACTCTGATGGTAGTTTCTTTTGCTGTGCAGAAGCTCTTTAGTTTAATGAGATCCCATTTGTCAATTTTGCCTTTTGTTGCCATTGCTTTTGGTGCTTTAGACATGAAGTCCTTGCCCACGTCTATGTCCTGAATGGTATTGCCTAGGTTTTCTTGTAGGATTTTAATGGTTTTAGGTCTAACATATAAGTCTTTAATCCATCTTGAATTAATTTTTGTATAAGGTGTAAGGAAGGGATCCAGTTGCAGCTTTCTACATATGGCTAGCCAGTTTTCCCAGCACCATTTATTAAATAGGGAATCCTTTCCCCATTTCTTGTTTTTGTCAGGTTTGTCAAAGATCAGATAGTTGTAGCTATGCGGCATCATTTCTGAGGGCTCTGTTCTGTTCCATTGATCTATGTCTCTGTTGTGGTACCAGTACCATGCTGTTTTGGTTACTGTAGCCTTGTAGTAGAGTTTAAAGTCAGGTAGCGTGATGCCTCCAGCTTTGTTCTTTTGGCTTAGGATTGACTTGGCGATGCGGGCTCTTTTTTGGTTCCATATGAACTTTAAAGTCATTTTTTCCAATTCTGTGAAGAAAGTCATTGGTAGCTTGATGGGGATGGCATTGAATCTATAAATTACCTTGGGCAGTATGGCCATTTTCACGATATTGATTCTTCCAACCCATGAGCATGGAATGTTCTTCCATTTGTTTGTATCCTCTTTTATTTCATTGAGCAGTGGTTTGTAGTTCTCCTTGAAGAGGTCCTTCACATCCCTTGTAAGTTGGATTCCTAGGTATTTTATTTTCTTTGAAGCAATTGTGAATGGGAGTTCACTCATGATTTGGCTCTCTGTTTGTCTGTGATTGGTGTACAAGAACGCTTGTGATTTTTGTACATTAATTTTGTATCCTGAGACTTTGCTGAAGTTGCTAATCAGCTTAAGGAGATTTTGGGCTGAGACAATGGGGTTTTCTAGATATACAATCATGTCATCTGCAAACAGGGACAATTTGACTTCCTCTTTTCCTCATTGAATACCCTTTATTTCCTTCTCCTGCCTGATTGCTCTGGCCAGAACTTCCAGCACTATGTTGAATAGGAGCGGTGAGAGAGGGCATCCCTGTCTTGTGCCAGTTTTCAGAGTGAATGCTTCCAGTTTTTGCCCATTCAGTATGATATTGGCTGCGGGTTTGTCATAGATAGCTCTTATTATTTTGGGATACGTCCCATCAATACCTAATTTATTGAGAGTTTTTAGCATGAAGGGTTTTTGAATTTTGTCAAAGGCCTTTTCTGCATCTATTGAGATAATCATGTGGTTTTTGTCTTTGGTTCTGTTTATATGCTGGATTACATTTATTGATTTGCGTATGTTGAACCAGCCTTGCATCCCAGGGATGAAGCCCACTTGATTATGGTGGATAAGCTTTTTGATGTGCTGCTGGATTCGGTTTGCCAGTATTTTATTGAGGATTTTTGCATCAATGTTCATCAAGGATATTGGTCTGAAATTCTCTTTTTTGGTTATGTCTCTGCCAGGCTTTGGTATCAGGACGATGCTGGCTTCGTAAAATGTGTTAGGGAGGATTCCCTCTTTTTGTATCGATTGGAATAGTTTCAGAAGGAATGGTACCAGTTCCTCCTTGTACCTGAGAGGGATATACACTTTTAATTCTTCGGGTTCCATGAGAAAAACAGAGGGTTTTTTCCCAAAATGGGGTCTGTGTCACATTCTCCATTTTTCCCAAGGAGTCCCATGTTCTCAGAAGTTATCTTAGGGCCTCTTATGTCTGCATTAAGAGTGGCAAGACAAAACGGATAAAAATAATTCAGTCGACTGAGAAAAAATCTTTTTCCAGAAAAACAAGATTCACCAAGAGAAAAACAAAGGTCTTTTAAATACACGTATATCTTGGATATCCTCTTTTAATTAAGCTTTTAACCATAGCACTCTTTAAGAAAATCATTTTAAATCCCTTGTTACCTGACTTTAGCCATGGGAAGTGGCCAATATTTCTAGCTTTTGTACTTTAAGTAGCCTCCACTAAGGTTATGACTTAACCACGAGTATACGAGGTATTTTCAAAGAGGTGGTAAGCAGCCTTTACAAAATCTATAATCTTTAAAGGTAGCTCAGAGAACAGAAGATTTAAGAAAGGAAGCTAGAAGTTGTTCATGGAGGGGAAGAGAATCAGCAAATGGTGGGGCATGTGGTGGAAGGGGGCAGCAGGCAGGAAACACTAGCTGGCCAGCTGCTTGGGGCCCCTTATCCCTGAGACTGACCTGGGGTTCAGTTGGCGGCCACAGCTCACTCCCAAACCCATGACCGTTGGACGCAGCATGCACATGCAGTGAACAAAGCCACATGCCCCAGCCAGGATGGGGAGGATGAGTGGGGAGCTGCCATGTGCTCATGCATCTGCCCTGTGTGCCTGCAGCCTTTGGGATGGAGGTGGGGGATGTGCTTCTAAGAACAGACAGAAATCACATTGTTCTGAATTGCATATGTGATGGCTGAGCCAAATGCTCATTCTACCTAGTAATATCTCTGCAGTTTCCAGCAACACCCTTAACATTATAAAAGAAGAGACAGGAGTCATGACAGCCTCGAAAGAAAGAAAGAAGGAAAATGCCATAGAAAAGACTGGATTGGAATGAGGCCGACATTCCCAACCCGAGATTGACAGGGCTAGGAGGGTATCAGGGTCCTCTCCAGCATCCTGTCCTCTGTAGCTGCACCATCCATTCTTAATTGGCTCTCCAGAGGTTTAATGCTTCATCTCCCTTCAGAAAAGTCCTGAGAATGAGAAGGCTTGGAAATGAAAGTGAAGAGCCTAGGTTCACATTTACTCACCCTATCTCAATCTCAGTGGGACCTCCAAAATGATACAGTCTTTCTGCTCTTTAGCTCAGCTAGGTCCAGGTTCTTGTCTTATGACCAGGAAGAGTTAGGCATGCAAACACCAGAGAGTGAGTAGAATAGAATTTATTAAGTGAAAAGAAAACTCTCAGTGGGGAGGGGACGCAGTGGAGGTGGGTGGTTTCCCTACCCGAAGGTGGAAAAGTTCCCCCATGTGGCTGGATCTGGGGCCTTTTATCAACTCAGAATGGAGAGTGTGCGCTGATTGGTTTGCAAAAAAGGTTAAAGCAAAGATACCACTCAAAGGTGGGCACAACAGTATAGAAAACCAACTAGGAAAGGGTAGGTTTATGTAAAATATGTGAAGTGTAGGGATCAATCAGAGGAAAGCATGCCAAACAGGAAGACAAGTTCTCAATCTGGTCTGAGAATTTAACTTGTAGCTTAGCTTTCAGACTTTAAACTGTCTTCAGCTTGGAGGTGGGGTTTTACTAGGGACCTTCCCCTATCTGCCGAGGCATTTGGCTGCCTCCTGTCACTATTAATAGTACACATTAATTGCATAATTTCATAATTAATTATATATGTCTCATACTAAAAAATCTAGATTATCTATCTTTAAAATCAGTGGCTGATGATTCCATAAAAATTATAAAATACTTCTTTCAGTCCAATTTAATCCATAGCGTTAAACTACTGCACCAAAGTTATGATAGACTTTGGTTTAGAAAATCTAGTAATGCACCCTTGAATGTAAAACTTTAACAGCAGAAGTGCAGAACTTCCAATGTGAAAGGGTAGCAGTATATGGACTTTGATGAGGCTTTAAAGTTTTTTCAGCTTCCTGATTACTACTTCATTCCTGAGTATTTTGTTAAGAGCAATAACGCAGTAGAAAAAGCACAGACATTCAGTTCCTCCAAGGCCTGAAGAGAGACATAGGTCTAGTAATATGAAACAATTTATACCACAGATCAGTGAATCAAAATAGAAGTCATTACAAGATGATAAAGAAAATCAATAGTTTAGAAAATAGCCTGTTGCCTCTCATCACCTCTATGTATTAAATTGTATTGTGAATGGTTGTAAATCTACCAAATGATAATTTTAAATTGATTTTTAAGCCTTTAAGCCTATAGAGCTCTTAAACCCAGATTTAGGGAAATCTCCAAAACACAACACAATTAATAACATTAATGTTCTATTTGTCATCATCATTTTAACTTTTTTTTCTGGGATGGTTTTATTTTCTATTACATAGATACCATCAAAAGTAGACATTTGGACATCATTTCTCAGTAGTTTTCTTTGGTTTTAGATTGCCAACGCTGATAATTAAAAGCATTTTATCAGAAAGTTTTTGAATTTATGATATTTGACAGCCTAAATTTTGGGATAAATGATTTTGTAACAGACAAACAGAAATATACAGTTTTCAATTAGTTTTGCCATACATTATTGAATTTGAATCTCACATCATTTCAATAGAAAAAAATAACATTTCTAATCTCTTTTTATTGTGCATTTATACTGAAGCACATGCATAATAAATACGTGACTACCTTTCTTTTTTATTTTTAATTTTATTTATTGTGGATACATAGTAGCTGCATATATTTATGGGGTACATTAGATGTTTTAATGCACATATGCAAGGCATAATAATCACGTCATGTAATATGAGATATCCATTCCCTCGAGCATTATTGTGTTAAAAACAATCCAATTTTACTCTTTATTTTAAAATGTACAATGAAATAATTATTGACTATAGTCTCCCTATTGTGCTATCAAATACTAGGTCTTATTTATTAAAACTATTTTTGTACCCTTTAGCCAGCCCCACCTCCTCCCACCCCCACTACCCTTTCATTCTTAATATTTAATTGATTGAGGTATATAATTTTATCCAAATCTCAATGACATATTTTAACAATCATGTGCCACCTTGAAACCATGTGAATACTTTGAGGCAACCTTTTCTATTTGATCAGCATAATTTGACATTCACTATTGAACTACTTCTAATTTTGAACTTTAAAGTAAGAAATACCTAGGAATGTACCCATAGATTACAATCTGATTATAGGTAATTGTTGACTGACAATTCAAATAACTGTCTTAAAACCGAGCAACATATTCCCGACAGTCAAATTGACATTAGATACCCAAAAAGACTGAAAATCCCTCTTCTTTTGTTTTTCTCAGGTTATAATCAATATTTATAATAATATAGCTTGGCTCAATGTAACTCTCTTCATTCTATCACTGCATAATCATTCACGTTATTGTGGAATCATTTTGTTCTCAAAATTGTTTTGGCTTAATTACATGCGAATTTAAACAGTTTGACCAAACACATAGTTAGTTACCCAGGATATATATATAGAAAAACATACATATAGTGTCATTAAGGGAAGTATATGTGTAAATTAAATAACTTCCAAGAATGCTTCCTTATGTCAACTGGTAAGATGATGATACAAGTGTCACGTCCAAGCTGATTTGTTTTGCAAAATTCTTCATGATGCTGGAAAAGAAAGAAAAAAATATAAATAGTTGGGAGCAAGACTTTTGTTTCAAAATTGATTCGAATATATAAATCCTATTAGTTTCTAAAATTAGAATATTATTTTAAGGAACAAGATTTCTTGTTATTTATTTGAGGTGCTTAATAACACAGCCACTAACATATTTTTAAAAAATGTTTCTTGTTTTAGATTTAAAACATACTATTAATTTACTCCAGAAATCTTATACATAAAAATACCTCAAGACCAATAATTCTAAAAATAAAAAAGGTGGTAAATTCTATCAAAATGATTTGTTTGTAACACTGTACATATTTTCAAAGAAGAGAATGAATACACAGCTTTACTTCTCTCATTTTTCTCTTACACTTTTATTCTGTAATTAAGAAACAATGATCTATGAATAAACTAATGCATGACTCACTTTTACATTTTGAGAAGCAACCAGTTTTATTTTTAAACTATTAACATATACAACATATTGAACTGCAAATCAGTGAACTTTTTTTTTTTTCAATTTTTCTGTGATCCAGAAGAGTTAAGCTGGAGTTAAAGAACAGTAATGTAACAGAAGCTAAATGTCAAGTTCACTTAGCATAGGCACTCTTTTTACCATTTAGGTGGCATTCAAGACATTTGTGGAGATTATACACATACTTATATATGTATTTACAGCTTTAAGTTTAATTGAAAAAGTTCTCTACAATTATTTTTTAAAAAATAGTTTAATTTTTATTTAAACATGTTTTTCTTAAAAATATTTTAATTATTATTATTTTTTTTTGAGACAGAGTCTCACTCTGTAGGCCAGGCTGGAGTGCAGTGGCAGGATCTTGGCTCACTGCAACCTCTGCCTCCTGGGCCCAAGCAATTCTCCTGCCTCAGCCTCCCGAGTAGCTGGGATTACAGGCGTGTGCCACCACGCTTGGCTAATTTTTGTATTTTTAGTAGAGACAGGGTTTCACCATGTTGGCCAGGCTGGTCTCTAACTCCTGACCTCAGGTAATCTGTCCACCCTGGCCTCCCAAAGTGCTGGGATTACAGATGTGAGCCACTGTGTCCAGACTTAATTTTTATATAAACATGCTTTTCTTAGTATCATAAAAGGAAACTTCATTTTGCTTTCAGAGAAAGGTAAATATATGATACGTATAGCGGTTCCGGTTTTATTTTGATGTCAGTTAACTATAAAAAGCAGTTATCAGCAAACTTTCACTATGAAGGGTCAGATAGCAAATATTTTAGGCTTTGTGAATCATTGGTTATTGATCTGTCACAACTTTTTTACCTCTGCCATAATCGTGGAAAAGCAATCATACACAATAGCAAATAAATGAGTGCAGGTGTATTCCAAAATAACTTTTTTTTTTTTTTTTTTTTTAACAAAACAGGGGAGAGATGGGATTTGGCCTGTGGGGTGTAGTTTGCCAATCTTTGCCATAGAGTGTTGCATTCTGGTTTATCAGATAAGGCTTGAGTTGTGAGTTATTGGAGTGATTATCAAGCATTCATGGGTATCAACTTTACTTGGCATTCCTGAGGAATCCAGGACCTGCCTTTGGTAATGTGACGGTGCCAGGTATTTTTCAAGATTACAAAGAACAGCAAGAGAAACTCTACTTGCTCACTTGTACTCACCAGGTTTCTCACTTGTACTTTCTCTTAGACTTCACAACACAGCTATCATGTGCATTTATTTCAAATTTATTTATTTTTAATTAAAATATAGAATTGTACGTATTTATCATGTGAAACATAATGCTTTGATGCATACATACATGCATATTTCTAAAAGAAGAGTTGTTACTCTAAAAGAAATATTCTTTAAGCAGCTAGGATGTGGAACAAGAGAAGTTTGTGGAACATGTAGATTTTCTTACAAAGGAAATGTATCGTAGTGGTCATTAAAACATAAATTAATTTTTTTGAAAAGATTTTTAAAATTATTGTAATTTTCATCTTTGTATGTTTTACTTTTGATTATCTGGGAATATTTTTGGTTACATACTTGGTCATTATTCAATTGAGAATTAATGAACACATATAATAGTTTCAGACATGTGGTAGGTACAAATTGTCTACCAAAAATATTATAACAGAAGACTATAATTTATTATTAATGAATGAATAAATTAATTGTGTGGATAGACTTAACAACCTAAACAAACTTTTTATCTAATACTAGCATTTTAAATAACTTGTTGACACTATAGCCAGTTGGACATAATAAAACAAAATATGGGCCAAAATTCCAGGCATAACTTTTGAAAACACAGTTTTCTAATTTTCTAGTTTCTTTCTCTTTGTTAGGATAATGCATTTAACTTTATTCTCATTGAAATAAAAATTTCCGTAGAACATATATAATTTTCAGTACCAGAAAACTGGTATTTTTATTTACTTTGATTTAAAAAAATGCAAGCATTTCACAAATGTAACTCATAAGAAGTAAATGTAAAATTTGGAGTATGTATAATTTAGAGGAAAGAGGACTGAGTTAATAAACATGTACTAAAAATAAAGTTGAAGCACAGATTATTTTTAGAAGTAAATGATGAGACAACTAAAAATATTTCTATGTCTTTCATGCTAAATATTGGAAATAAATGGAGGAGAAAAAGTAAATTTCCCCAACAGAAAAATTCCAAATGATATCCGTAGATACTCCTTCTCCCAGGAGATGAAGTTTAAACCCCTTCCCTCCTTAAGTGTGAGCTTGATATAATGACATGCTTCCAAAGAACAGAAAATACAAGGAGATCAATAGTAATTGGAGAGTGAACCTGGTAAGTACCACTTTGCCCAAGTGATCAAGATTATTCATTACCGAGTCATAGTATTTCATAAACTCCCGGCTATGATATGATGAGGATGGCATGCTATCTCTGTGATATTGCTCAAAAAAATACCCATCACCTCAGTCTGGTAATGGCAATTATATATATATGTATATATATATATTTGTGTATATATATAATATTCTTAAATTATTTCAAACAGATTATTTTAATTGACAAATAAAAGTGCAGGTATTTATCATGTACAACATTGTGTGGGTCTTTTAAATAAAGAAAATAAAATATCTCATATTCCTATAACTAATTTAACAAGTTTTTATTTTTAAAAATCTTTCCTTCAAAGTTGCTTCTGAATTTAAATTTTGTATCACGTAGGCTTAAAATATCCTAATGAAATAAACTTTACTTTGGGTAAAATACAAATTCCCTAGTCCTACTGTTAACAACTATATCCAAATATTCAAGGGAGGGAATAGGTAAAGAGTGTATCAATTAGAAATCCCTTATAATTATTATGACCAAGTAAGTTTGGGGCACACTGGACTAGTAAATTGATTTTGTCACAGTGGTTTTCCACTCACAGCTACCAGCTATAGATAACAGGATCCAGTCAAGCTGTCAATTAGTCATTTTATTTTCTCTACAGAGCCCTGTATCTACTCAAAGTATAGTGTTAACTTCTTTCCATCTTACATAATTTATTTTAAAATATTTACTGAGTTCTACTATGTGCCAGGTACTGAGTATATGATGGATAATAAAACAGTATCTCTGTCCTCATGAAGTTTATCACCTAGGAAGGAGATACATAGTAAATGAATAAATGCATCCACAATTAATTACCATAAGTGCTGAGAGATGGAATATAGGGCACTATATTATTTTAGTCATGAGTCAGGGTTGTATAGGATGGGAGTCAAGAAAAGATTCTTTTTTTTTTTTGAGATGGAGTTTTGCTCTTGTTGCCCAAGCTAGAGTGCAATGGCACAATCTTGGCTCACTGCAACCTCCACCTCCCAGGCTGAAGCGATTCTCCTGCCTCAGCCTCCCAAGTAGCTGGGATTATAGGCATGCACCACCACGCCTGGCTACTTTTTTGTATTTTTAGTAGAAAGGGGTTTTCACCATGTTAGCCAGGCTGGTCTGGAACTCCTGACCTCAGGTGATTCACCTGCCTCAGCCTCCCAAAGCACTGGGATTACAGGCGTGAGCCACCATGTGGGGCCAAGAAAGGATTCTTTTAAAAAGAAATGTAGAAACCAAGATCTGAAGGGCACAATAGTAAGGTGGCACAAAAGTGTATGCTTGGTGATTACAAAATAAATATTGATGATACACACTCTGAATGAATGTAGGTGAGAGAAAAATATCAATTTGAACAGA
Organism: Symphalangus syndactylus; assembly: GCF_028878055.3. Lineage (NCBI taxonomy): Eukaryota > Metazoa > Chordata > Mammalia > Primates > Hylobatidae > Symphalangus > Symphalangus syndactylus. The sequence goes on from NC_072447.2 coordinate 96,284,019, forward strand.
GGCAAAAACTATACATGCACATACACATATGTTAGCCTGTAGCTCGGGGGAGGGTCTCAAAAATTGATTTTTGAAAATTCTTAGCATGAAAACCTAATGCTAACAACATACCTTCAATTGGAAACGTGTAATATGAGCTGTAATATAAAGTAAAATTTCATTTTATAGTAGATCATCTTTAGGTGATAGAAGTAGACTTCCCTCAAGTTATTACCCTTTTGGAATGTTGTGATGTCATCCACAGTTAACAATTTTGAAGCAAATGCTTACAAAATCCAAGAAGTTATTATGGTTTTAATTGTGTCCTCCAAAGTTCATGTTGAAGCCCTAACCTCTACTACCTCAGAATGTGATTGTATTTGTCTACAGGGCCTTTAAAAAGTAATGAATGCAAAATGAGGTCATATGGGATCTAAGTTGCCAGTTATTTTCTTTCAACATTGTAAATACGTCAATTTTTCTTTTCTGCCTTCTGCCATCTCTACTTAGCAGTCATCCTGTGGACTCGTTGTCATTTCTATAGTAATTTCCATTTTTTTAATGCCTACTCTGAATGCTTTTAAGTTTTCCATCTTTCGTTCTCAAAGCAATTTTATTATGAATTGACCAGATATTTGTGTGTGTGTGTTTATCTTTCTCGGAGTTTACTAAATTTTTGAATCTGTGGGATACCTTTCATTGGTTTGGGTAAGTTGTTGGTCACTGTCTCTTTGACTATTCTGGATGATTTTTCTTTCCTTTCTAGGATTTCAAATACATGTGTGTGTGTGTTTGTGTATATCTATATACACACACATACATATATATACACACACATACATACACATATAAGCATATATATTTTATATATATATGTATATATGTTATTGCATGTTCCGCTTGGCTGTTAGACTTTGTTCTGTTTCCTCCTCCACCCTATTACCTGTTCTCTCGGTGCTGTTTGAGTACTTTCTATTTACGTGTGTTCAAGTTCATTAATCCTGTGTTCTGCTATCTAATCTATTATTAAACTTATAACTGACTTTCTAATTTCAAATATTATGTGTTTTATTTCCAGGATGTTCACTTGGTTCTTATCTTGAGATTCAAAATTTTGCTGAAATTCTCTTTTTCACTTACCTTGTAAATCATCTTTTGAATGTGCCTATCAATTATAGTTATTTTAAACTGTTTTTCTGCTAACTCATTATCTGGATCATGTGTGCATCTGCATCTATTGTTTCCTTTTCTCTTGCTTATTTGCCACATTTTTCTGCCTCTTTGTATTTCCAGAATTTGTTGTTGTATGCTGATTATAATGCGTACCAAAAAAAGAAGCTTCATATGATATTTTTGTGTTTTTATCTCACAAGGGAAGATTCCCCTTTTCTCTGTTAGGAAGATAAAGTGAACTATTGATATCTTCAATCCAAAATTGAGCTGGTTGCTCAGCCACAGGTGGGTAGATCACCAAGCAGGCTCTTGGGGTTCCTTATTCTGGACCTTTCCTCTTGGATGGCATTTCTGGACCTGTCCTGAGCTAGAGGGAATCTCATTGCCTTGAAGGATGTGTCCTAGACCAGGCAACATTCACAGCAAACTGACTGAACAGCCCCTTGGGCCTTAAGGGACTATCAGCAATAGCTTGGCAGTACTTCCTGTGGGCCTGTGGTGGCTGTGGCCAAAGGGTGATGTTCTGCTGCTTGTAGAAAGGGGAAGGAAGAGTCCAAAAAACTGCCTCATTATTTGAGTGCCAGGTCACCCACAATAAAGTAGAACATCAGGCAGACTTATAAAATGGTCCTGGCTCCCAGATAGTGCCCCTGGTCCTACCCAAGGCCTGGGCCTTGGGTGAGACCGAGTGTTGTGCTGGCTTTAGGCCTGCCCCAGCACAGTCCCAGTGGTAGTGGCAACAGAGGTGCTTGTGCTATGCCACCCACAGCTCCAGCTGACTCAGAGCAGAAAGACTTCATTTGTTTGGGAGAAAGTAACAGAAGAGAAGAAGAATCTCCGGCTGGTAATCTAGAGAATTCTCCCAGATCTTGTCCAAGACTATAAAGGCAGTGCCTCTAGTCTGCCAAAACCACAATATTACTAAGCTTGTTATGCCTCCTAATGCAGATACAGCTTAGAACATACCATCCATGTCCTTTCAACTACCTGGAAAACCTTCCCAAGAAGGACAGATACAAAAAACCCAGACTATGAAGACGACAGTAAATACACAATTCTTCAATGACCAGACACAGATGAACATCCACAAGCATCAAGACCATCTGGAAAAACATGACCTCAGCAAACAAAATAAATAAGGCACCAGAAACCAATCCTGGAGAAAGAGAAATATGTGACCTTTCAGGCAGAGAATACAAAATGGAAGTTTTGAGAAAACTCAGAAAAATTCAAGATAACACAGAGAAAGAATTCAAAATTCTAACAGATAAACTTAATAGATTGAAATTTTTTTAATCAAGCAGAAATTCTGGAGCTGAAAAAATGCATTTGGCATACTGAACAATACATCATAGTCCTTTAAGAGCAAAATAGATCAAGCAGAAGAATTAGTAAGCTTAAAGACAGGCTATTGGAAAACACACAGTCAGAGAAGACAAAAGAAAAAATAAAAAACAATGAAGCAAGCCTATAGGATCTAGAAAATGGTCACAAAAGGGCAAATCTAAGAGTTATTGGCCTTAAAGAGGAGGTAGAAAAAGAGATAGGGGTAAAAAGTTCATTCAAAGGGATAATATCATAGAATATCCTGGACCTAGGGAAAGGTATCAATATCCAAGTACAAGAAGGTTTTAGAACACCAAGCAGATTAAAAGCAACAAAAACTGCCTCCAGGGAGTTAAAAATCAAACTCCCAAAGTCCACGGTTAAAGACAGGATCCTAAAAGAGGCAGAAGAAAAGAAACAAATAGCATACAATGGATCTCCAATATGTGTGGCAGCAGACTTTTCAGTGAAAACCTTACGGGCCAGGAGAGAGTGGCATGGCATCTTTAAGGTGCTGAAGGAAAGAAATGTTTATGCTAGAATCATATATCTGGTGAAAACATCCTTCAATCATGAAGGAAAAATAAAGAGTTTCCAAGACAAAGAAAAGCCAGTCTGGTGTTTCATCAGCACCACACTTTTCCTGCAAGAAATGCTTAAGGGAGCACTTTCATCAGGAAAAAAAAGTGGATGTTAATTAGCAACAAGAAATCATCAGAAGGAACAAAACTTATTGGTAATTGTAAGTACACAGATAAACACAGAATATTGTAATTCTGTAACTGTGGTGTGTAAGCTACTTAAGTAGAAAACCTAAAAGGTGAACCATTCAAAAATAATAACTACAGGAACTTTTCAACCTGTAGGTAGTACAATAAGATATAAATAGAAACAACGAAATGTTAAAAAGCAGATGGACAAAATTAAAATGGATAGTTTGTATTAGTTTTCTTTTTCATTGTTTATTTATGCAAACAGTGTTAAGTTTTTATCAGCTTAAAATAATGGGTTATAAGATAGTATTTGCAAGCCTCATGGTAATTTCAGATAAAAAATGTATAGTGGATACACAAAAACAATAAGCAAGACATAAAATCATACCACCAGAGAAAATCAACTTTATGTAAAGGAAAACAAAAGAGAAGAAGAACAAAAGAGAAGAACAGAAAACCACAAGAAAACAAATAACAAAATGGCTGAAATAAGTCCTTACTTAATCAGTGAAAATATTAAGTGTAAATGGCCTAATCTCTCTAGCAAATGACATAGAATGGTGGAATGAAAACAAACAAACAACAAAAAACAAGACCCAGTCATTTGTTGCGTAGAAGAAATGCACTGTACCTGTAAAGACACACATATGCTTATAATAAAGGGATGAAATAAATATTCCATGTGAAAACACAAAAGACCATAAGTAGCTATACTTTTATCAGACAAAATATATTTCAAAACAAAACTCTAAGAAAAAAGATGACTATATAACAATAAAGGGGTCAATTCAGCAGGAGACTATAACAATTATACATATATGCATCCAACACTGGAACATTCAGCTATATAAAGCAAATATTGTAAGAGTTAAAGAGAGAGACAGACTCCAATACAATAATACCTGAGACTTCAGCAACCCACTTTCAGTATTGGACAGATCTTCCCAAGAGAAAATCAACAAAGAAACATTAGACTTAATCTGCACTATAGAGAAAATATACTTACAGAACATTTCATTCCAATGGCTGCAGAATACAAATTATTTTCCTCAGCACAAAGATAGTTCATACGTTACCTTACAAAAAAAGCTTTAGAACATCAAAAAATTGTACTAATTTCGAGTATCTTCTCTGACCACCACAGAATAAAATAAGAAATCAATAACAAGAATAATTTTGGAAACTTTACAAACACATGTAAATTAAACAATATGCTCCTGAGTGACGGCAGGGTCAATAAAGAAATTACAAAGGAAACTGAAAAATTTCTTGAAACAAATGTTAACAGAAGAGCGACACACCCAAATCTATGGGACACAGCAAAAGCAGTACTAATAGGAAAGTTTATAGCTATAAGTTCCTATATCAAAAAGGAAAAACTTCAAATAAACAATCTAATGACACAGCTTAAAGAACTAGAAAAACAACAGCAAACCAAACCCAAAAATAATAGTAGAAAAACACAAAGATCAGAGCATACATAAATGAAATTGAAATAAGGAAAAACATTAAAAAAGATCAATGAAACAAAATGAAAGTTCTTTGAAAAGTTAAACAAAATTGACAAATCTTTAGCCATACTATCTGATAAAAAAAGAGAAAATCAAAATAAATAAAATCAGAGTTGAAAGGGAGATATTACGACCAATAGCACAGAACTTCAAAGGATCATTAGTTGCTACTATAAGCAACTATATGCCAATAAATTGGAAATCTGAGAAAAAAAGTATATTCCTAGACACATAAAACCTACCAAGATTGAACCATAAAAAGATCCAAAACCTGATCAGACAAATAACAAGGGAATTGAAACCATAATAAAAAATCTCCCAGTAGAAAAATGCCTAGGACCCAATGGCTTCACTGCTAAATTCTACGAAACTTTTAAAAAAGAACTAATACTAATTCTATTCAAACTGTTCCAAAATTATTCCAAATTTATTCTAGAAGGCCAGTATTATCCTGATTCTAAAACCAGACAAAGACACATTAAAAAAAGGAAACTATAGGCCAATATCACTGAATATTGATGCAGAAATCCTCAGCAAAATACAAGCAAATTGAATTAAACTACACTTTAAAAAGATCATTCAACATGCTAGGAATTTTATAGAAACAAAAACAATGATAAGAGAGTATCTTATAGAGCTTTACACTGGTGAAATGGAAGGCCTACATAACGCAGACAAATTCCTAGAAATACAAACACTACCAATATTGAATCATTAAAAAAGAAAATTTGGATATCTACAATGGATAATGAAGATGAATCGGTAATTGCAGTCCAATGAAGAAAAGTCCAAGACTGAATGGTTTTACTGATGAATTCTATGAAGCATATAAAAAAGAATTAACATCAGTCCTTTCCAAAATTTTCTAAAATGTGAAGATGATGGAACACTTCCTAAGCTCTTGTATGAAGCCTGCATTGCCATGATACAAAAGTTAGACAGTCACTTTAAAAGAATACTACAGGCCATATTTCTTTTCTTTTTTTTTTTTTTTTTTTTTGAGATGGAGTCTCTCTTTGTTGCCCAGGCTGGAGTGCAATGGCACGATCTTGGCTCACTGCAACCTCTGCCTCCCGGATTCAAGCAATTCTCCTGCCTAAGCCTCCTGAGTAGCTGGGATTACAGACACGTGCCACCATGCCTGGCTAATTTTTGTATTTAGTAGAGACGGGGTTTCACCATGTTGGTCAGGCTGGTCTCGAACTCCTGACCTCGTGATCCGCCCGCCTCAGCCTCCCAAAGTGCTGGGATTACAGGTGTGAGCCACCGTGCCTGGCCCGCTGGCCATATTTCTTATGAATATTGACATAAAAATCCTCAGCAAAATATCCGCAAATTAATTCAACAGCATATTAAAAAGGATTATACACCATAAACAAGTAGAATTATTTCCTGGAATGTTACAACCGTACAATATTTAAATAAGTTAATGTAATATGCCACATTAACATACTGAAGAAAAAACATGATCATGTCAATTAGACACAGAAAAGTCATTTGAGAAATTCAACAACCTTTCATGATACAAACATTCAACAAAAATATGAACAGAAGAATATTACCTCAATATAATAAAGGCTATATATGAAAAACACACAGCTAAAATTATTTTTTATTTATTTTTATTTCAATGGCTTTAGGAGTACAAGTAGTTTTTTTTACATAAATGAATTGTATAGTGATGAAGTCCGAAACTTTTCTGCACCCATCACACGAGTAGTGTATATTGTTCTCAATATGTAGTTTTTTTTATCCCTCACTCCCCTCCCACTCTACCCACTTCTGAGTCTCCAATGTACGTTATACCACTCTGTATGCCTTTGCATATCCATAGCTTAGCTCCCACTTATGAGTGAGAACAAGCATTATTTGGTTTTTCATTCCCGAGTTATTAATATTTCATTTAGAATGGCCTCCAGTTCCATCCAAGTTGCTGCAAAAGACATTATTTGCTCTTTTTTATGACTGAGTAGTATTCAGTGATGCATATATAATACTCTATTATTTTATCCCCTAATTGGTTGATATACACTTAGGTTTGAAGTTGTGAATTGTGCTGTGATAAACATATGCATGCAGGTGTATTTTTGATATAATGACTGCTTTCCCTTTGGGTAGATACCCAGTAGTGGAACTGCTGAATCACTTGGTAAATTTATTTTTAATTCATTGAGAAACCTTCTTATTATTAATATTTTCCATAGAGGCTTTACTAATTTACATTCCCACCAGCAGTGTATACATATTCCCTTTCAAACACATCTATACCAACATCTATTGTTTTTTGACTTTTTAATAATGACCATTCTGGTTGGGCTAAGGTGATATCTCATTGTGATTTTAATTAGCATTTCCAAGATGATTAGTGATGTTGAACATGTTTCATCTGTTTGTTGGACATTTGTATATCTTCTTATAAGAAATATCAATTCATGTCATTTGTCCCTCTTTTAATGGGATTATTTGGTTTTTTTTCTCACTGATTTGAATTCCTTGTAGATTCTGGATATTAGTCCTTTGTCAGATGCATAGTTTACAAATATTTTCACCCAATCTGTTAGTTACCTGTCTAATGATTATTTCTTTTGCTGTGCCAAAGTTTTAATTAGTTCCCATTTATTTATTTTTGTTTTTGTTGCATTTGCTTTTGGGGTCTTAGTTATAAATTATTTGCCTAGGCCAATGTCCATAAGAGTTTTTCCTAGGCTTTCTTCTAGATTTTTTGTTTGTTTTCAGGTCTCAGATTTATGTCTTTAATCCATCTTGAGTTGATTTTTGTATATGGAGAGAGATGGGGATACAGTTTCATTCATCTACATTTGGCTGTTCAGTTTTCTCAACACCGTTTATTAAATAGGGTGTTCTTTCCCCAATTTATGTTTTCTATGTTTTGTCAAAGATCAGTTGGTTGTAGTATTTGGCTTTATTCCTGGGTTCTCTATTGTGTTCCATTGCTCTATGCCATGGTACTTTTATGCCAGTACCATGCTGTTTTGGTTACTATAGCCTCATAGCATAATTTTAAGTCAGGTAACGTTATTCCTCCAGGTTTGATCTTTTTGCTTAAGATTGCTTTGGCTTTTCAGGCTTTTGTGGTTTGATATAAATTTTGTGATTGCTTTTTTGATTTTGTAAAACAATATGTTGGTATTTTGATGGAAATTGCATTGAATTTATGAATGGCTTTTGGCAGTATGCTTATTTTTGCAATATTTATTCTTCTAATTCATGAGCACAGGATGCATTTCTCTTGGATTGCGTCATATCTGATTTTTTTTTTTCAGCAGTGTTTTGTAGTTATCCTTGTAGAGATCCTTCACTTCCTTGGTTAAGTATACTCCTAGGTATTGTATTTTTTTGCAGCTATTGTGAAAGAGATCAACTTCTTGATTTAATTCCCAGCTTGACTGTTGTAGGTGTATATCCATGCTACTGATTTGTGCACATTGATTTTGTAACCTGAGACTTTACTAAATTCATTTATCATATCTAGAAGTCTTTTGGAGTAGTCTTTAGGGGTTTCTAATTATAGAATCATATCATCTGCCAACAGAGAAAATTTGACTTCATGTTTTGATTTGGAAGGCCTTTATTTCTTCTTTGCCTGATTCCTCTATGACTTCCAGTACTATGTTAAATAGAAGTGGGAAAGGAGGCATCCTTGTTTTGTTCCAGTTCTTAGGGTGAATGCTTTCAAACTTTTCCTGCTCAGTAGAATGTTGGCTGTGGGTTTGTCATATATGGTTTTTATTATTTTGAAGTATGTTATTTCTATGCCTAGTTTGTTGAGAAATTTTATGATAAAAGGTTGCTGGATTTTATCTATTGCATTATCTGTGTCTATTGCAATGATTATATGGGTTTTGTTTTAAATTCTGTTTATGTGGTGAATCACATTTTTTGATTTGCATATATTAAATCAGCCTAGCATCCCAAGAATAAAGACTGTAAGAAAAGCTAACACTATATTTATTGGTGAAAAAATAAAAAATAAACTTTTCTTTAAACATTAGGAAAAGGTTAAGGATGACCACTTTCATCACTGTTATTCAACATAGTACTAGAAATAATAGCTAGAGCAAATATAAAAGAAAAAGACTAAGGGACATCCAAATTAAAAATAAAGAAACAAAATTATCTCTGTTTTTACCCTACATGATCTTGTATGTCAAAAACCCTAAAGATGCCATAAAAACCCTGCTAGAACTAATAAGCAAATTAATCAAAGCTGTAGGATTCAAAATCAATGCGTAACATTTAATTGTATTTTTATACATTAGCAAAAAACAATTTGGAAGAGAAATGAAGAAAACAATTTTATTTAGTATAGTATAAAACAGAATAATATACATAAAATTAAACTTAACCAAGGTGGCAAAACCCATGTAAAATAAATACTACAAAATGTTGCTGAAAGACTTGAAGAAGATACAAATATGGGAAAGATATTGCATGTTCATGGATTGGAAGACTTAATTATTGTTAAAAATGTCAATACTTCTAATCTACATATGCTGTGCAATCTCTGTCAAAATCCCAAAAAACTTTTTCTTTTTGCAGAAATAGGAAAGTCTATATAAAGTTTGTAAGGAATCTTGAGTGACCATGAGCAACCAAAACCACCTCAAAAATGAAAAACTAAATTGAAAGGTTTCACAACTCCTAATTTCTTTTTTTAATTATTATACTTTAAGTTCTGGGACACATGTGCAGTATGTCCAGATTAGCTACATAGGTATACATGTTCCTTGATGGTTTGCTGGGCCCATCAACTCATCATCTATATTAAGTATTTCTCCTAATACTATCCCTCCCCTAGCCTCCCACCCCCTGACAGGCCCCGGTGTGTGATGTTCCCCTCCCTGTGTCCATGTGTTCTCAGTTCTCATTGTTCAGCTCCTGCTTATGAGTGAGAACATGCAGTGTTTGGTTTTCTGTTCCTGTGTTTGTCTGCTGAGAATGATGGTTTCCAGCTTCATCCATGTCCCTGCAAAGTACATGAACTCATCATTTTTTATAGCTGCGTAGTATTTCATGGTATATATGTGCCATATTTTCTTTATCCAGTCTATCATTGATGGGCATTTGGGTTGGTTCCAAGTCTTTGCTATTGTAAACAGTGCTGCAATAAACATATGTGTGCATGTGTCTTTATAGAAGAATAATTTACTGTCCTTTGGGTATATACCCAGTAATGAAATTGCTGGGTCAAATAGTATTTCTGGTTCTAGATCCTTGAAGGATTGCCACACTGTCTTCCACAATGGTTGAACTAATTCACACTCCCACTAACAGTGTAAAAGCATTCCTACTTCTCCACATCCTCTTCAGCATCTGTTGTTTCCTGACTTTTTAATGATCGCCATTCTAACTGGTGTGAGATGGTATCACACTGTGGTTTTGATTTGCATTTCTCTAATGACCAGTGATGATGAGTTTTTTTTTTCATATGTTTGTTGGCCGCATAAATGTCTTCTTTTGAGAACTATCTGTTCATATCCTTCGCCCACTTTTTGATTGGGCTATTTGTTTTTTTTTTCTTGTAAATTTGTTTAAGTTCCTTGTAGCATTTGGATATTAGCCCTTTGTCAGATGGATAGATTGCAAAAATGTTCTCCCATTCTGTAGGTTGCCTGTTCACTCTGATGATAGTTTCTTTTGCTGTGCAGAAGCTCTTTAACTTAGTTAGATCCCATTTGTCAATTTTGGCTTTTGTTGCCATTGATTTTGGTGTTTTAGTCCTGAAGTCTTTGCCCATGACTATGTCCTGAATGGTATTGCCCAGGTTTTCTTCTAGGGTTTTTATGGTTTTAAATCTTACGTTTAAGTCTTTCATCCATCTTGAGTGAATTTTTATATATGGTGTAAGTTAGGGGTCCAGTTTCAGTTTTCTGCATATAGCTAGCCAGTTTTCCCAACACCACTTATTACATAGGGAATTGTTTCCCCATTGCTTGTTTTTGTCAGATTTGTCAAAGATCAGATGGTTGTAGACATGTGGCATTATCTCTGAGGCCTCTGTTCTTTTCCATTGGTCTGTATATCTGTTATATACCAGTACCATGCTGTTTTGGTTACTATAGCCTTGTAGTACAGTTTGAAGTCAGGTAGCATGATGCCTCCAGCTTTGTTCTTTTTGCTTAGGATTGTCTTGGCTGTATGGGCTCTTTTTGGTTCCAAATGAAACTTAAAGTGTTTTTTTTTTTTTAATTCTGTGAAGAAAGTCAATTGTTGCTTGATGGGGATGGCACTGAATCTATAAATTACTTTGGGCAGTATGTCCATTTTCATGATACTGATTCTTCTTATCCATGAGCATGGAATGTTTTTTTCATTTGTTTGTGTCCTCTCTTATTTCCTTGAGCAGTGGTTTGTAGTTCTCCTTGAAGACACATCCCTTGTAAGTTTTCACATCCCTTGTAAGTTTTATTCCTAGGTAGTTTAGTCTCTCTGTAGCAATTGTGAATGGGAATTCACTCATGATTTAGCTCTCTGTTTGTCTGTTATTGGTGTATAGGAATGCTTGTGATTTTTGCACATTGATTTTGTATCCTGAGACTTTGCTGAAGTTGCTTATCAGCTTAAGGAGATTTTGGGCTGAGACAATGGGGTTTTCTAAATATATAATCATGTCATCTGCAAACAGAGACAATTTGACTTCCTCTCTTCCTATTTGAATATGCTTTGTTTCTTTCTCTTGCCTGATTGCCCTGGCCAGAACTTCCAATACTATGTTGAATAGGAGCGGTGAGAGAGGGCATCCTTGTCTTGTGCCAGTTTTCAAAGGGAAAGCTTCCAGCTTTGGCCCATTGTGTATGATATTGTCTTTGGGTTTGTCATAAATAGCTCTTATTATTTTGAGATATGTTCCATTGATACCTAGTTTATTGAGAATTTTTAGCATGAAGGGGTGTTGAATTTTATTAAAGGACTTTTCTGCATCTCTTGAGATAATCATGTGTTTTTTGTCATTGTTTCTGTTTGTGTGATGGAGTACACTTATTGATTTGTGTATGTTGAACCAGACTTGCATCCCAGGGATGAAGCCAACTTGATCATGGTGGATAAGCTTTTTGATGTTCTGCTGGATTCGGTTTGCCAGTATTTTATTGAGGATCTTTGCATTGACATTCATCAGGGATTTTGGCCTGAAATTTTCTTTTTTTTGTTGTATCTCTGCCAGGTTTTAGTATCAGGATCATGCTGGCCTCATAAAATGAGTTAGGGAGGAGTTCCTCTTTTTCTATTGTTTGAAATAATTTCAGAAGGAATGGTACCAGCTCCTCTTTGTACCTCTGGTAGAATTCAACTGTGAATTCGTCTGGTCCTAGGCTTGTTTTTGGTTAGTAGGCTATTAATTACTGCCTCAATTTCAGAACGTGTTATTGGTCTACTTAGGGATTCAACTTCTTCCTGGTTTAGACTTGGGATAGTGTATGTGTCCAGAAATTTAGCCATTTCTTCTAGATATTCTAGTTTATTTGCATAGAAGTGTTTATAGTAGTCTCTGATGGTAGTTTGTATTTCTGTGGGATCAGTGGTAATATCCCTTTTATAATTTTTTATTGTGTCTATTTGATTCTTCTCTCTTTTCTTCTTTATTATTCTGGCTAGCAGTCTATCTGTTTTGTTAACCTTTTCAAAAAAAACCAGCTCCTGGATTCATTGATTTCTTGAAGGGTTGTTTTGTGTCTCTGTCTCCTTCAGTTCTGCTCTGATCTTAGTTATTTCTTGCCTTCTGCTATCTTTTGAATTTGTTTTCCCTTGCTTCTCTAGTTCTTTTAATTGTGATGTTAGGGTGCTGATTTTAGATCTTTCCCACTTTCTCCTGTGGGCATTTAGTGCTATAAATTTCCCTCTATACACTGCTTTAGCTGTGCCCCAGAGATTCTGGTATGTTGTGTTTTAGTTCTCACTGGGTTCAAAAAACTTATTTAGTTCGCCTTCCTTTTGTTATTTACCCAGTAGTCATTCAGGAGCAGGTTGTTCAGTTTCCATGTAGTCGTGTGGTTTTGAGTGAGTTTTTTAATCTTGAGTTCTAATTTGATTGCACTGTGGTCTGAGAGACTGTTTGCTATGATTTCCATTCTTTTGCATTTGCTGAGGAGTGCTTTTCTTCCAATTCTGTGATCAAATTTAGAATAAGTGCAATGTGGTGCTGAGAAGAATGTACCTTCTGTTGATTTGGGGTGGAGAGTTCTATAGATGTCTATTAGTTCTACTTGGTCCACAGCTGAGTTCAAGTCCTGAATATCCTTGTGAATTTTCTGTCTCGTTGATCTTTCTAATATTGACAGTGGGATGTTAAAAGTCTCCCACTATTATTGTGTGGGAGTCTAAATCTCTTTGTAGGTCTCTAAGAACTTGCTTTATTAATCTGGGTGCTCCTGTATTGGGTGTATATATATATTTAGGACAGTTAGCGCTTCTTGCTGCATTGATCCCTTTGCCATTATGTAATGCCCTTCTTTGTCTTTTTTGATCTTTATTGGTTTAAAGTCTGCTTTATCAGAGACTAGAATTGCAACCCCTGCTTTTTTTTCTTTCCATTTGCTTGGTAAATATTCCTCCATCCCTTTATTTTGAGCTTATGTCTTTCTTTACACGTGAGATGGTCTTCTGAATACAGCACACGGATGGGTCTTGACTCTTTATCCTATTTGCCAGTCTTTTAATTGGGGAATTTAGCCCATTTACATTTAATGTTTATATTGTTATGCATGACTTTGATCCTGTTATAATGATGCTAGCTTGTTATTTTGCCCGTTAGTTGATGCAGTTTCTTCAGAATGTTCGATGGTCTCTAAAATATGGTATGTTTTTGCAGTGGCTGGTACCGGTTTTTCCCTTCCGTATTTAGTGCTTCCTTCAGGAGCTCTTGTAAGGCCGACTGGGTGGTGACAAAATCTCTCAGCATTTGCTTGTCTGTAAAGGATTTTATTTCTCTTTCACTTATGAAGCTTAATTTGGCTGGATATGAAATTGTGGGTTGAAAATTCTTATTTTTAAAAAATGTTGAATATTGGCCTCCACTTCTCTTCTGGCTTGCAGGGTTTCTTCAGAGACATCTGCTGTTAGTCTGATGGACTTCCCTTTGTGGGTAACCTGACCTTTCTGGCTGCCATTAATTTTTTTTTTCTTCATTTCAACCTGGGTGAATCTGATGATTATGTGTCTTGGGGTTGCCCTTCTCGAGGAGTATCTTTGTGGTGTTCTCTGTATTTCCTGAAGTTGAATGTTGGCCTGTCTTGCTAGGTTGGGGGAAATTCTTCCGGATAATATCCTGAAATGTGTTTTCCAACTTAGTTCCATTCTCCCCGTCACTTTCAGGTACACCAATCAAACGTAGGTTTGGTCTTTTCACATAGTCCCATGTTTCTTGGAGGCTTTGTTCATTCCTTTTCATTCTTTTCTCTCTAATCTTGTCTTCATGCTTTATTTCATTAAGTTGATCTTCAATCTGAATTCCTTTCTTCCACTTGATCAATTCAGCTATTGATACTTATGTATGCTTCATGAAGTTCTCACGCTGTGTTTTTCAGCTCCATCAGGTCATAAATTTTCTTCTCTGAACTGGTTTTTCTGGTTATCAATTCCTCTAACTTTTTTTTTTTTTCAAGGTTCTAGCTTCCTTGCATTGGGTTAGAACATGCTCCTTCAGTTCGGAGGCGTTTGTTCTGAAACAAACAAAAGGAACATTTGTCTGCTGAATCTGTGCCCACAGCTGCCCCTTCCCCCAGGTGCTTTGTCCCAGGGAAATGGGAGTTTTGTGTATAAGCCCCTGACCCTGACTGGGGCTGCTGCCTTTCTTTCAGAGATGGCTTGTCCAGAGAGACACCACTACTAATTTCAAAACATACTACAAAATTACAACAAACAGGCTGGGCGTGGTGGCTCATGCCTGTAATCTCAACACTTTGGGAGGCCAAGGTGGGTGGATCACCTGAGGTCAGTTCAAGACCAGCCTGACCAACACTGTGAAACGCTGTCTCTTCTAAAAATAAAAAAATTAGCTAGGTGTCGTGGTGGGCACCTGTAATCCCAGTTACTCAGGTGGCTGAGGCAGGAGAATTGCTTGAAACTGGGAGGCGGAGGTTGCAGTGAGCAGAGATCACGTCATTGCACTCCAGCCTGGGTGACAGAGCAAGACTGCATCTCAAAATCAAAAAAAAAGTTACACCAAACAAAACAGCTTAGCAATGGCATAAAGACATACACCAATTGAATAAAACTGAGAGCCTAGAAATACACTTCTGTGTATATGGGAAATTGTTTTCAACAAGTCTATCAAAAACATTCAAGCAGGAAAATACCATTTTTTCAATAATTAGTATTGGGAAACCTACACATCCAAAAAAAGTGAAGTTAAATTCTTATTTTTTGCTATGTACAAAAATTAGTTCAAAATGAATCAAGTCCTAACATAGAAGCCAACATTCTAAAATATTTGAAATAATCATAGGGGAAAAGCTTGATGATATTGGATTTGGAAACATTTTTTGACATAACACAAAAACAAAGGCAACAATAAAAGAATAGATAAGTTGGAATTCTTCAAAATTAAAAACTTTTGTGCATTAAAACACAATAACAACGAAGTGAAAAAGCCATTTATGAAATGGGGTGAAATTTGCAAATCATATATCTGATAATGTATTAACATCCAGACTATATAAAAAATTACCCACTCAATGAAAACATAACAACTAAATTAAAAAACTATGCAAAGAACATAAATAGATATTTCTCTGAAGTTAATATACAAATAGCCAATAAGCACATGAAAAGATGCTCAACATCATTAACCATTAAAGAAATGTAAATCAAACCCGCAATTCTATGCCACCTCACACCTAATAAGATGGCTTATTTTTTTTTAAAAAAAGAGAAAATAACAGATTTGGAGAAGATGTGGAGAGACTGGAACCTTTGTACATTACTTATGTCGATGTACTTGAGGTGAGGAGAGGGAGGATTTTGTCATGCATCCTGGATACTAGCTTAGCTACAGCAAGAAAGGGCCTGATCAGAGTTGTGAGGTCCCATTCCAAGTACAAGCACCCAGGGGACATTTGTAGACACATCCCATGTCAGAAAAGAAGCTGCTGTCTTGAAGGAAAGAACCCAGTCCTGCCAGCATTCATCACCTTTTAATTGAAGAGCCCTTGGTGCCTGAATAATTATTAGTGAGACCCAGGTACTACTTTGAGGAACTCAGTGAGCCTCTGAAACATGCTGGCCTCAGGTACCAACACTGCCACAGGGAAGTAGAACACCAACTATGCTCTGAAGTTTCCCAGTTACAGAACTTGACTCTTGGGGCACATTTCTGGACTTACACTGGGCCAAAGGGGAGCCTACTGACCTGAAAGGTGACTCCCAGGCCAAGTGGCACTTACCACAATCTAACTTAAGAGTCTTTGGGGCTTAAAGGAACATTGGTGATAGTCTGGCAGTACTTCTCATGGCCCAAGGTGGTGGTGGCAACAAGGCCAGGCTCCTCTGCCTTTGGTAAGAGAAAGAAAGAGTGGGTAGGACTGCATCTTGTGGTTTGAGTGCCATCTCAGCTGAAATACAATAGAATACCAGATAGACTTCAAAGGTTTTTTAATCTAGTCCCTGAGTCCCATGTGGCACTTTTGGATGCACCCAAGCCCTGGGGAACCTCGCTGCCCTGAAACAACTGACATAGGCATGACTGGCCTTACCATCTGATGATTGTAGAACCCCAGGGCCTTGAGAAAATATAGGCAGTAGCCAGGGAACATTTACAGTAGGCCTTGGGTGAGACCCAGTGCTGTGCTGGCTTCAGGTCTGACCCAGCACAGTCATAGTGGTGGCACAAACAGGAGTGCTTGTGCCACTCCACCCCCAGGTTAGGTGGCTCAGAACAGAAAATGAGGCTGTATATATTTCATAGAAAGGAAGGGAAAAGGACAAGAGTCTCTGCCTGGCAATCAAGAGAAGTGTCCAGATCTTGTCCAAGGCCATCAAGGTGGTACCTTTACAAGTCTACAAAAAACACAGCATTACTGGGCCTGGGTTGCCTTCTAAAGTAGAAACAACTTATATCAACACTCAAATCCTGGAAAGCTTTTCCAAGAAAGGTGGCTACAAGTAAGTCCAGACTGTGAAGACCATTAATAGATACCCAACTTTTCAATGCTCAGAAACCAAATACCATCTACTAGAATCAAAACCATGCATGAAAATGTGATCTTGCCAAATGAACTAAAGCCACCAGGAAGCAATCCTGAAGAAGGCAAGATATGTAAACTTTCAGACAGAGAATTCAAAATAACTGTGTTGAGGAGACTCAAAGAAATTCAAGATAACACACAGAAGAAATTCAGAATTCTAACAGATTAATTTAAATCGTTAAAAAGAATCAAGCAGAAATTCTGGGGGTAATAAATCTAACTGGCATACTGAAGAATGCATCAAAGTCCCTTAATAGCAGAATGATTCAAGCAGAAGAAAAAATTAGTGAGCTTGAAGACAGGTTATTTGAAAATACAGAAATGAGACAAAAGAAAAAAAAGAATAAAAAACAATGAAGCACACCTATACAATGTAGAAAACAGCCTCAAAAGGGAAAATCTAAGAGGTATTGGCCTTAAAAAGAAGGTAGAGAAAGAGACAGGGGTAGAAATTTATTCAAAGGGATAATAACAGAGAACTTCTCCAACATAGAGGAAAATATCAATATCGTAGTATAAGAAGGTTATAGAATGCAAGGAAGATTTAACCCAAAGAAGACAACCTCAAAGCATTTGATATTCAAACTCCCAAAGGACAAGAAGAAAGAAAATATTTTAAAAGCAGCAAGGGAGGAGAAACAAATAACATACAATGGAGCTCCTATACATCTGGCAGCAGACCTTTCAGTGGAAACCCTACTGGCCTGAAGGTAGTGACATAACATATTTAAAGTGGTGAGGAAAAAAATACATTAAAATAGTATATTTGGTGAAAATATCTTTCAAATATGAAGGAGAAATAAGAAGTTTTCCAGAAAAACAAAAGCAAAGGTATTTCATCAATACCACACCTGAATTACAAGAAATGCTAAAGGGAATATTTCAATCAGAAAGAAAAGGACATTAATGAGCAATAAATAGTCACCTGAAGGTAGAAGACTCACTGGTAATAGTAACTACACAGAAAACCAGAGAATATTATGACACTGTAATGTGGTGTCTAAACAATTTTCCAAAATAGACAGACTAAATGATGAACCAATCACAAATAATAACTACAGCTCTTCAAGATATAGCATAATAAGATATAAATAGAAACAATAAAAAGATGAAAAGCAAGGGGACCGATTTGAGGCAAGTTTTTATTGTTTTCTTTTTGATTGTTTGTTTATGTAAAAGGTGTTAATTTGCTATCAGGTTAAAATAATGGATTATAGGGGTGGAGCCAAGATGGCCGAATAGGAACAGCTCCCGTCTCCAGCTCCCAGCCCCAGCGACACAGAAGACGGGTGATTTCTGCAATTCTGCCTGAGGTACCGGTTTCATCTCACTAGGGAGTGCCTAACAGTGGGTGCAGGACAGTCGGTGAAGTGCACTGTGCGCTTGCCGAAGCAGGGCGAGGCATTGCCTCACTCGGGAAGCGCAAGGGGTCAGGGAGTTCCCTTTCCTAGTCAAAGAAAGGGGAAACAGACGGCACCTGGAATATCGGGTCAGTCCCATCCTAATACTGCGCTTTTCCAACGGGCCTGGAAAACGGCACACTAGGAGATTGTGTCCCGCACCTGGCTCGGAGGGTTCTATGCCCACGGAGTCTCGCTGATTGCTAGCACAGCAGTCTGAGATCAAGCTGCAAGGCGGCAGCGTGGCTGGGGGAGGGGCGCCCGCCATTGCCCAGGCTTGCTTAGGTAAACAAAGCAGCCAGGAAGCTCGAACTGGGTGGAGCCCACCACAGCTCAAGGAGGCCTGCCTGCCTCTGTAGGCTCCACCTCTGGGGGCAGGGCACAGACAAACAAAAACTCAGCAAGAACCTCCACAGACTTAAATGTCCCTGTCTGACTGACAGCTTTGAAGAGAGTAGTGGTTCCCCCAGCATGCAGCTGGAGTTCTGAGAACGGACAGACTGCCTCCTAAAGTGGGTCCCTCACCCCTGAGCAGCCTAACTGGGAGGCACCCCCCAGTAGGGACAGACTGACACCTCATTCAACTGGGTACTCCTCTGAGACAAAACTTTCAGAGGAACTATCAGACAGCTGAATTTGTGGTCTCACGAAAATCCGCTGCTCTGCAGCCACCGCTGCTGACACCCAGCCAAACAGGGTCTGGAGTGGACCTCTAGTAAACTCCAACAGACCTGCAGCTGAGGGTCCTGTCTGGTAGAGGGAAAACTAACAAACAGAAAGGACATCCACACCAAAAACCCATCTGTACATCACCATCATCAAAGACAAAAAGTAGATAAAACCACAAAGATGGGGAAAAAACAGAGCACAAAAACTGGAAACTCTAAAAAACAGAGCACCTCTCGTCCTCCAAAAGAACGCAGTTCCTCACCAGCAACGGAACAAAGCTGGATGGAGGATGACTTTGATGAGTTGAGAGAAGAAGGCTTCAGACGATCAAACTACTCTGAGCTACGAGAGGAAATTCAAAACAATAGCAAAGAAGTTAAAAACTTGGAAAAAAAATTAGAAGAATGGATAACTAGAATAACCAATGGAGAGAAGGGCTTCAAGGAGCTGATGGAGCTGAAAGCCAAGTTTCGAGAACTACGCGAAGATTGCAGAAGCCTCAGTAGCAGATGCGATCAACTGGAAGAAAGGGTATCGCTGATGGAAGATGAAATGAATGAAATGAAGAGAGAAGGGAAGTTTAGAGAAAAAAGAATAACAAGAAATGAACAAAGCCTCCAAGAAAT
Source organism: Symphalangus syndactylus (assembly GCF_028878055.3). NCBI lineage: Eukaryota > Metazoa > Chordata > Mammalia > Primates > Hylobatidae > Symphalangus > Symphalangus syndactylus. The sequence continues at coordinate 96,303,616 of NC_072447.2, forward strand.
TTGGGACTATGTGAAAAGACCAAACCTACGTCTGATTGGTGTACCTGAAAATGATGGGGAGAATGGAACCAAGTTGGAAAACACTCTGCAAGATATTATCCAGGAGAACTTCCCCAATCTAGCAAGGCAGGCCAGCATTCAGATTCAGGAAATACAGAGAACACCACAAAGATACTCCTCGAGAAGGGCAACTCCAAGACACATAATTGTCAGATTGACCAAAGTTGAAATGAAGGAAAAAATGTTAAGGGCAGCCAGAGAGAAAGGTCGGGTTACCCACAAAGGTAAGCCCATCAGACTAACAGCTGATCTCTCAGCAGAAACTCTACAAGCCAGAAGGGAGTGGGGGCCGATAGTCACCATTCTTAAAGAAAAGAATTTTCAACCCAGAATCTCCTATCCCGCCAAACTAAGCTTCATAAGTGAAGGAGAAATAAAATACTTTACAGACAAGCAAACGCTGAGTGATTTTGTTACCACCAGGCCTGCCCTAAAAGAGCTCCTGAAGGAAGCACTAAACATGGAAAGGAACAACTGGTACCAGCCATTGCAAAAACATGCCAAATTGTAAAGACCATCGAGGCTAGGAAGAAACTATAGCAACTAACGAGCAAAATAACCAACTAACATCATAATGACAGGATCAGATTCACACATAACAATATTAACGTTAAATGTAAATGGGCTAAATGCTCCAATCAAAAGACACAGACTGGCAAACTGGATAAGGAGTCAGGACCCATCAGTGTGCTGTATTCAGGAAACCCATCTCACGTGCAGAGACACACATAGACTCAAAATAAAGGGATGCAGGAAGATCTATCAAGCAACTGGAAATCAAAAAAAGGCAGGGGTTGCAATCCTAGTCTCTGATAAAATAGACTTTAAACCAACAAAGATCAAAAGAGACAAAGAAGGCCATTACATAATGGTAAAGGGATCAATTCAACAAGAAGAGCTAACTATCCTAAATATATATGCACCCAACACAGGAGCACCCAGATTCATAAAGCAAGTCCTCAGTGACCTACAAAGGGACTTAAACTCCCACACAATAATAATGGGAGATTTTAACACCCCACTGTCAGCATTAGACAGATCAACGAGACAGAAAGTTAACAAGGATATCCAGGAATTGAACTCAGCTCTACATAAAGTGGACCTAATAGACATCTACAGAACTCTCCACCCCAAGTCAACAGAATATACATTTTTTTCAGCACCACACCACACCTATTCCAAAATTGACCACATAGTTGGAAGTAAAGCTCTCCTCAGCAAATGTAAAAGAACAGAAATTATAACAAACTGTCTCTCAGACCACAGTGCAATCAAACTAGAACTCAGGATTAAGAAACTCACTCAAAACCGTTCATCTACATGGAAACTGAACAACCTGCTCCTGAATGACTACTGGGTACATAATGAAATGAAGGCAGAAATAAAGATGTTCTTTGAAACCAACGAGAACAAAGACACAACATACCAGAATCTCTGGGACATGTTCAAAGCAGTGTGTAGAGGGAAATTTATAGCACTAAATGCCCACAAGAGAAAGCAGGAAAGATCCAAAATTGACACCCTAACATCACAATTAAAAGAACTAGAAAAGCAAGAGCAAACACATTCAAAAGCTAGCAGAAGGCTAGAAATAACTAAAATCAGAGCAGAACTGAAGGAAATAGAGACACAAAAAACCCTTCAAAAAATTAATGAATACAGGAGCTGGTTTTTTGAAAAGATCAACAAAATTGATGGACCGCTAGCAAGACTAATAAAGAAGAAAAGAGAGAAGAATCAAATAGATGCAATAAAAAACGAAAAAGGGGATATCACCACCGATCCCACAGAAATACAATCTACCATCAGAGAATACTACAAACACCTCTATGCAAATAAACTAGAAAATCTAGAAGAAATGGATAAATTCCTCGACAAATACACCCTCCCAAGACTAAACCAGGAAGAAGTTGAATCTCTGAATAGACCAATAACAGGTTCTGAAATTGTGGCAATAATCAATAGCTTACCAACCAAAAAGAGTCCAGGACCTGATGGATTCACAGCTGAATTCTACCAGAGGTACAAGGAGGAACTGGTACCATTCCTTCTGAAACTATTCCAATCGATAGAAAAAGAGGGAATCCTCCCTAACACATTTTACGAAGCCAGCATCGTCCTGATACCAAAACCTGGCAGAGACTTAACCAAAAAAGAGAATATCAGACCAATATCCTTGATGAACATTGATGCAAAAATCCTCAATAAAATACTGGCAAACCGAATCCAGCAGCACATCAAAAAGCTTATCCACCATGATCAAGTGGGCTTCATCCCTGGGATGCAAGGCTGGTTCAACATACGCAAATCAATAAATGTAATCCAGCATATAAACAGAACCAAAGACAAAAACCACATGATTATCTCAATAGATGCAGAAAAGGCCTTTGACAAAATTCAACAACCCTTCATGCTAAAAACTCTTAATAAATTAGGTATTGATGGGACATATCTCAAAATAATAACAGCTATCTATGACAAACCCACAGCCAATATCATACTGAATGGGCAAAAACTGGAAGCATTCCCTCTGAAAACTGGCACAAGACAGGGATGCCCTCTCTCACCGCTCCTATTCAACATAGTGCTGGAAGTTCTGGCCAGAGCAATCAGGCAGGAGAAGGAAATAAAGGGTATTCAATTAGGAAAAGAGGAAGTCAAATTGTCCCTGTTTGCAGATGACATGATTGTATATCTAGAAAACCCCATTGTCTCAGCCCAAAATCTCCTTAAGCTGATTAGCAACTTCAGCAAAGTCTCAGGATACAAAATTAATGTAGAAAAATCACAAGTATTCTTGTACACCAATCACAGACAAACAGAGAGCCAAATCATGAGTGAACTCCCATTCACAATTGCTTCAAAGAGAATAAAATACCTAGGAATCCAACTTACAAGGGATGTGAAAGACCTCTTCAAGGAGAACTACAAACCACTGCTCAATGAAATAAAAGAGGATACAAACAAATGGAAGAACATTCCATGCTCATGGGTTGGAAGAATCAATATCGTGAAAATGGCCATACTGCCCAAGGTAATTTATAGATTCAATGCCATCCCCATCAAGCTACCAATGACTTTCTTCACAGAATTGGAAAAAACTACTTTAAAGTTCAAATGGAACCAAAAAAGAGCCCGCATCGCCAAGTCAATCCTAAGCCAAAAGAACAAAGCTGGGGGCATCACGCTACCTGACTTTAAACTCTACTACAAGGCTACAGTAACCAAAACAGCATGGTACTGGTACCACAACAGAGACATAGATCAATGGAACAGAACAGAGCCCTCAGAAATGATGCCGCATAGCTACAACTATCTGATCTTTGACAAACCTGACAAAAACAAGAAATGGGGGAAGGATTCCCTATTTAATAAATGGTGCTGGGAAAACTGGCTAGCCATATGTAGAAAGCTGCAACTGGATCCCTTCCTTACACCTTATACAAAAATTAATTCAAGATGGATTAAAGACTTATATGTTAGACCTAAAACCATTAAAATCCTACAAGAAAACCTAGGCAATACCATTCAGGACATAGGCGTGGGCAAGGACTTCATGTCTAAAACACCAAAAGCAATGGCAACAAAAGCCAAAATCGACAAATGGGATCTCATTAAACTAAAGAGTTTCTGCACAGCAAAAGAAACTATCATCAGAGTGAACAGGCAACCTACAGAATGGGAGAAAATTTTTGCAACCTACTCATCTGACAAAGGGCTAATATCCAGAATCTACAATGAACTCAAACAAATTTACAAGAAAAAAACAAACAACCCCATCAAAAAGTGGGCAGAGGAGATGAACAGACACTTCTCAAAAGAAGACATTTATGCAGCCAAAAAACACATGAAGAAATGCTCATCATCACTGGCCATCAGAGAAATGCAAATCAAAACCACAGTGAGATACCATCTCACACCAGTTAGAATGGCCATCATTAAAAAATCAGGAAACAACAGGTGCTGGAGAGGATGTGGAGAAATAGGAACGCTTTTACACTGTTGGTGGGACTGTAAACTAATTCAACCATTGTGGAAGTCAGTGTGGCAATTCCTCAGGGATCTCGAACTAGAAATACCATTTGACCCAGCCATCCCATTACTGGGTATATACCCAAAGGACTATAAATCATGCTGCTATAAAGACACATGCACACGTATGTTTATTGCGGCACTATTCACAATAGCAAAGAGTTGGAACCAACCCAAATGTCCAACAACGATAGACTGGATTAAGAAAATGTGGCACATATACACCATGGAATACTATGCAGCCATAAAAAATGATGAGTTCGTGTCCTTTGTAGGGACATGGATGAAACTGGAAAACATCATTCTCAGTAAACTATCGCAAGGACAAAAAACCAAACACCGCATGTTCTCACTCATAGGTGGGAATTGAACAATGAGAACTCATGGACACAGGAAGGGGAACATCACACTCCGGGGACTGTTGTGGGGTGGGGGGAGGGGGGAGGGACAGCATTAGGAGATACACCTAATGCTAAATGACGAGTTAATGGGTACAGGAAATCAACATGGCACATGGATACATATGTAACAAACCTGCACATTGTGCACATGTACCCTAAAACCCTAAAGTATAATAAAAAAAAAAAATAATAATGGATTATAAAAAAGTGTTTGCAAGCCTCATAGTTACCTTAAACCAAAAAGCATACAATGAATACACAAAAAATAAAAAGCAAGAAACTAAATCATATTACCAGAGAAGATTATTTTCACTAGAGGAAGACAGGAATAAAAAAAAAATGAAGAGAAGACAACAAACAACTGGAAAACAAATTTTAAAAAATGGCAGGAATAAGTCCTTTTTTATCAATAATGATGTTGAATGTAAATAGACTAAACTCTCCAATCAAAAGATATAGACTGGCTGAATAGAAGAAAAAAACAAAACCATTGATCTGTTGCCTACAAGAAATACAGTTCACATAAAAAGACACACATGGACTGAAAAAAAATTTTTAGAATTCCATTCCAAGGAAAACAAAGAAGAGTGGAAGTTATTATAATTATATAAGACAAAATATATTTCAAGAGAAAAACTGTAAGAAAAGACCTAGAAGGTCATTACACAATAACAAAAGAGTAAACTCAGCAAGAGAATATAACAATCTTAAATATATATGCACCCAACACTGGAGCACTCAGATATATAAAGAAAATATTATTAGAGGTAAACATAGAGATAAGCCCCTAATAAAATAGTAACTGGAGGCTTCAACACCCCACTTTTTTCTATCAACATTGGACTGATCTTCCACAGAGAAAATCAACAAATAAACATGAAACTTAATCTGCACCATAGACCAAATGGATCTAACAGTTATTTATAGAACATTTCATCCAAAACCTGCAGAATACACATTCTTTTCCTCAGCCCACGAATTTTTCTCAATGATAGATCACGTTAGGTCATAAACAAGTTTTAAAACATTCAATAAAATTAAAATAACCTCAAGTATCTTCTCTAACCACAGTAGAAATAAAACTAGAAATCAATAAAAAGAGGAATTTTGGAAACTATACAAATAAATGATAAACAATATGCTTCTTAATGACCAGTTAATGAAGAAATTGAGAAGAAAATTGAAAAAAATTCTTGAAACAAATGATAATGAAAATACAACATATCAAAACTTATGGGATACAGCAAAAGCAGTACCAATAGGAAAGTTTATAGCTATACATGACTACATCAAAAAAGAGAAAAAAATCTTCAAATAAACAATCTAATGATGCATCTTAAAGAAGTAGAAAAGCAAGAGAAAACTGAACCCAAAACTTAGAAGAAAATAAATAATAAAAATCAGAGAAGAGGCCGGGCGCGGTGGCTCACGCTTGTAATCCCAGCACTTTGGGAGGCCGAGGCGGGCAGATCATGAGGTCAGGAGATCGAGACCATGGTGAAACCCCGTCTCTACTAAAAATACAAAAAAATTAGCCGGGCGTGGTGGCGGGCGCCTGTAGTCCCAGCTACTCGGAGAGGCTGAGGCAGGAGAATGGCGTGAACCCGGGAGGCGGAGCTTGCAGTGAGCCGAGATTGCGCCACTGCACTCCAGCCTGGGCGACAGAACGAGACTCCGTCTCAAAAAAAAAAAAAAAAAAAAAAAAAATCAGAGAAGAAATAAATGAAATTGAAATAAAAAATTAAAGATCAATGAAACAAAAAGTTGGTTTGGTGAAAAGTTATACAAAATTGACCAACCTTTAGCCAGACTAAATAAGAAAAAGAGAAGATCTAAATAAATCAAGAAAATCAGAAATTAAAGAGGAGACATTACAACTGACACTGCAGAAATCTAAAGGATCATTAGAGGCTACTGTGAGCAACTATATGACAATAACTTGGAAAATCTAGAAGTGGACAAATTTCTATATACATATAACCTACCAGTATTGAAACAGAAAGAAATCTAAAACTTGTATAGACCAATAAAAATTAAAAAGATCAAAGCCTTAATAAAAAGTCTTCCAGTAAAGAAAAGCAGAGGACCTGAAGTTCACTGCTGAATTCTACCAAATATTTAAAGAACTAATACCAATACTACTCAAAATATTCTGAAAAATAGAGGAGAAGACAATGCTTCCAAACTCATTCTACAAGGCCAGAATTACCCAGATACCAAAAGCAGACAAAAACACATCAAAAAAAGAAACTTACAGGCCAATATCTCTGATAAATATTGACACAAAAATGCTCAAAAAAAGACTAGCAAATCAAATTCAACAATACATCAGAAAGATCATTCATCATAACAAAGTGGGATTTATCACTGCGATGCAAGGTGGTTGAACATACACTTCATTGCTTTTTATTCTTTGTGTGTGTGTGTCCTCTAACTGTGTATTTCCAAATAGCCTGCCTTCATGGTCACTATTTTTTTCTTCTGCTTAATCCATTCTGCTCTTAAAGGGCTCCAATACCTTTTTCAGTATTCCAATTGTATTTTTCAGCTCCAGAATTTCTGCTTGATTTATTTTAATTATATCGAGCTCTTTGTTAAATTTATCCAATAGAATCGTGAATTCCTTCTCTGTGTTATCTTAAATTTCTCTTTCAACAACGTGACTATTTTGAACTCTCTGTCTGAAAAGTCACATGTATCTGTTTCTCCAGGAGGATTGGTCCCTGATGGCTTATTTAGTTTACTTAGTGAGATCATGTTTTCCTGAATGGTGTTGATGCTAGTAGATGTTTGTCAGTGTTTGGACATTGAAGGGCTAGGTATCTGTTGTTGTCTTCAGTCTGGGCCTATTTGTAGCCATCCTTCTTGGGAAGGCTTTCAAAATATTTTTTAAAAACTTGGGTATTGTGATCTACTCTTTATCTGCTTTAGGTTTAAACCCAAGACCACTAACCCTGTGGATCTTGCAGACTCATAGCCTTGGTTGTCTTGAACAATATTTGGGGTATCTCTAGATTACCACGCAGAGACTCTTGTTCTCTTCTTTATTTTCTTCCAAATATCCTCTCTCTCTCTCTCTCTCTCTCTCTGTGTGTGTGTCTGTCTCTCTCTCTCTCTGTTCTAAGCCAGCTAAAGCTGGGGATGTAGTGACGCAAGCACCCCTGTGGCCATCACCACTATGACTTCACTGGGTTAGACCTGAAGCCAGCACAGTCCTTCGTCTCACCCAAGGCCTGTTGAAACTACTCTCTGGCTACTGCCTATGTTCATTCAAGGCCCTGGGGCTCTACAATTATCAGGTGGCTATGTTCTTCCCTTCAAGGCAGTGAGGTCCCCCAAGCCCTGGGTAGGTCCTGAAGTACCATCTGTGAGTCAGGGTCTGTAGTCATTGACTTTAGAAGTCTACTTGGTATTCTACTCTATTGCATTTGAGCTGGTACACAAGCCACAAGACACATTTTTTTTTTCTCTGTCTTCCCTCTCCTTTATAAAGAAAGAAGAGGGGCACCCTGTAGCCACCACTACCTCAGGCTATGAAGAGTACTGCCAGAGTACCACTATGTTCCCTTTAGTCTCAAGGTCTCTGAATTCAGCTTGTCGTGAATGCTGCCAGGACTAGGACTCACCCTTTGGGGCAATGGGCTCCCTTCTGGCCCAGGGTAGGTTCAGAAATGCCATATAAAAGTCAAGTGCTGGAATTGCGGACCCCAAAAGACTGTTTGTTGCTCTACCCTCCTGTTGGCATTCTGGTACCTGAAACCAGAAAGTCTCAAGAGGCACATCCAAAGCCCTTAATGTACCTGAGTGTTGCGGCTGTTTATTCAGGTCCCACGTTAGCAGGTGATAAATGCTGACAGGACTGGCTCATTTTTTTTTCAGAGTAACTGGTTTCCTTCTGAACCAGGGTATTTCTAAAAATGTCATCCAGGAACCAGGGCCTGGAACAAGGGCCTCAGGACTCTGACCAGTGCCCTATTCTGCTATGGCTGAGCTGGTATCCTAGATGTAAGACAAAGTCCTCTTCACTCTCATCCCTCCTCTCCTTAAGCAGAAGGAAGAGTTCTCTTTTGGAGCCATGAGCTCTGCAGCCTGAGCTTAGGGGAGGGGTGATGCCAGCACTCCTTTTGATGCCCCAGCTGGTGCATCAGTGTGGCATGTGCCCCACCCCCCAGTCCACTGTCTCTGGGCCTAATTCAGCCCTAGGACTCACCTAAGAGTTGTAGTCCTTATGGCCTAGACTGCTTTTCCAGTTTACTTGGAGACACAGAGTGCTGTAGCCATGGATGGCAATGTTTACAGGCACTCAGGTTTGTACCACTGAAATTGGTGATTCCCCTCTGGCTACAGCTCGTTTAAATGCTCCCTCTGTGGGCCAGAATCAGCTGAGTTTGGTCCTGTTTTCCTTTCTGTTCTAACAGAACTGCACTGACTGAGTTCAACGCCTCATAATTGCTGTGTTCTCCCTCCCCTAGCACCCAGAGACTCTCTCTGCACCACGTATTCCAGCTGGAGGTGTCGTCAGCAATTCTGGACTGCTTTTTCTATCTTTTCAGTGCCTCATTCAGTGATGTCAAGTTAAAACCAGAAACTGGGTGTTCACCAGATTTTTGGTTCTTATGAAGGTAAACATCTTCTATGTACGTAGTTGTTAACTTGGTGTCCTTGTATGGAGGACGATTGATGGAGCTTTCTATTCCACCAACTTTCTTCAGCCTCCCTCTCTTTGTCATGTACCTTTATAATATTCATTTTGTTCATGGTGTCTCTTAACTCACTTGTTATAGATCATGTCCTCTGAACTTTTGAATTGTTTAATACTAAGCCTATCTTCAGCAAGAAACATACATTTTTGGGTGTGTTGTAGTCCTGTGTGCTCTAGTGTGTAAATGTTGTTGCTGGTTGTGTTTTCTGTGAAGCAGACTCTAAAACTATTCAGCCATAAATAATAATAATAAAAAATCATGTCCTTTGCAGGGACATGGATGGAGCTGGAAACACTTATGCTCAGCAAACTAATGCAGGAACAGAAAACCAAGAACCACATATTCTCACTTATAAGTGGGAGCTAAACAATGAGAAAACATGGACACATGTGGGGGAACAAAACATACCAGGGCCTGTTGCAGAAGCAGGCCGGGTGAGGGAGAGCATCGGGAAGAACAGCTAATGGATGCTGGGCTTAATACCTAGGTGATGGGTTGATCTGTGCAGCAAACCACCATGACACATGTTTACCTATGTCACAAACCTGCACATCCTGCACCTGTATCCCTGAACTTAAAAGTTGAAGAAGAAAAAATAAATTTGCATATAGTATTTTTTAGGGTACACTGTTAGGGTCAATACATTTCATACGGTTTTGACATATGGCTCATCTTACCCTACAAGGAATATTGGAAAATTGTCTGGGGGCAAAAGAGCCTTAGCTTTGTGCTGTCACGTTGACAAGTCTTGTGAGGAAAGCGGCCCTGGAAAGGCATGGGCCTCTGTGCAAGTTACTTTCCAGCAGAGGTAATTCCCATAGAGGCTAATAGTTAAAGGCTTTATGCCAAGCCTCACTCCACACAGCTAGAGGAAAGAAGTGCCTCATTTATTTAGGAAAATCTGGGTGAATCATCAAGGCATTCACTACAGTTTTTACATTTGCTTATGGTTGTTTTGCCCTCAGTGTTTTCATGTTCATTTATTGGCCTCAGGATTCCTGCAACAGATGAGTGATATAAAATTGAATCCACGTGCCCATTTGGTGCATACCTTGAACATTGCTTTAACTTTTACACAGAATATGTTTTTGTTTGTTTACTTGTTTCTAGAAGTTCCAGGAAGAAAAACAAATTTCATATAGCTTCCTTAGACCAAGGAGAAAAATCTTTCCCGTTTTTTTTTAAATTGAAGGGTCAGCTTGTTCAGGGTCCCAGATTTATGCTATTTCAAAGATAAATCCCTGATTTACCTTGAAGAAAGCCAGATATCTTATCTCCACATAGGTATTAGCCCCTATCTCCTAAGTCTATACTATATTCAGTAGAATTTCCCTTGATTGCTTAGAGATTTTTTTTCTGTCATCTGAGGATTTGCCTTTCTTTTGAGCGGATATATTTTTAAGCATTTTGATCACATAGAAGCAACATTTGTAAATATTTTAGCATGCAGTGATGTCCACATTGGCTCTGTCCACAGTTTTTTGAAACAAAATTCTCCAAAATGTTTCCAATTCTCTGTAGCATGATAAAATGTTACATTAACTTTTCTTCCTTCTTTTCGTCAATAAAGCCATGTTGACAATTTAACTATGTGCCTGGAGCTAGAATATAAAATTTATAACATCAGGTCTTTATCTTAGGTTTTTAATCAATTTTGGATCCTTTTGTAGAGAAGCTTAATATTCTCAACTAAATATAATAGTATGTTTCAATCTAATAGTGTAAACTATTGTGGTCATGCTTATAAAGTTTCTCGACTTGATCTAATAAAAAGACCGATTATATGCACTAAAGTACAAATAATTATTTTATCTATATTAGATAATTACCTGATAAATTGAACATAATTATTAGTAGTAAAATATCTTTAACTTATAAATATACATATGTATATGTAGATTCTCTCTATATTCTCTCTATATGTAGACTCTCCAGTACACAGTCAAAATGAAAGAACAATTGAACCCCAAAACATCTATCATCTCTCTGAAGCAGTTAAAGATGTGTTCTGGCCATTTGAGGTCTAAGCAAACAATAACGATGAGGCTGGAAATGGGAAAATTAGTAACTGGGCTTTTAAATAATTTTTGAACTTTCTATGCCCTTGAGTTATTTTAATAATTATGATGATGATATTTCAGAGATGCTGTCTTATTCTGCTACCCAAGCTGGCCTTGCATTCCAGGGCTCTAGCTATCTTCCAGCCTCAGCCCCCTGAGTACCTGGGACTATAGGTGCGTGTCACTGTGCCCTGACCCTGAGCCATTTTATTTGTATTGCTAGTTGAGAGTTGATTCACATGAGATTATGTGTTTTAGCCATGGGTGACATAAATAGATAAGAGATACTAAACATCACAATTTAAGTTGATTATATGTTAGTATTAAAATTATATATATATAATTTATTTTAATGGATTATATTTTAAATAGTGATTTGTTAACAATTTACCAATCTATTTTTATTAAAATATAATGCTACTTTTAAAATATAATTGTATATTCCTTACCTATTTTATATTTGAAAAAAATACTTTCTATAGCATGAATACCTAGGCATTATTTATTTAGGGAGAAGAGATCTAGAAAATGTTTTTAATCACCTTTTTGTTTTTCTTCAATCTTCTTCTGATTTTCTTCTTCATTAGAAATTTTCTGCTCACAGAAGAAATGTTTATACAAGTAAGTAAAAACAATGTTTTGTCACTATGGTTCATATTCTTTTTTTTTTTGGAGACAGAGTCTCACTCTGTCGCCCAGGCTGGAGTGCAGTGGCGCGATCTCGAAACACTGCAAGCTCTGCCTCCTAGATTCACGCCGTTCTCCTGCCTCAGCCTCCCGAGTAGCTAGGACTACAGGCACCCGCCACCACGCCTGGCTAATTTTTTGTATGTTTAGTAGAGATGGGGTTTCACTGTGTTAGCAGAATGGTCTCGATCTCCTGACCTTGTGATGTTTCTCGGTAGCAAGGATATAAAACATACTACCAAAAATATTAAAACAACACCAAAGTTAGTGCATACGAATCAAAGTGAAGATGCTATGTACATAAGATTCAGAATTTGATGGGAAGTATACGAGAAGCTGGGGAAAATAAGCTCCTTTGTATGTTGTTACTCTATCACTTTCAAGGTATATGTAGGTCCAAAGTATCCTTTTTAAAGTAATAAAATGAAGATTCATCTTCAAAAGGAAATACATCTTTCCTAAGAGCACAAATAGTTATATGGCTAACAAAGATCTTATTCAGTATCCTGGAAATGGCTACTGATGAAGACCAAATGGATAATGCTTGTAGTCTATAGACATCTTTAAATTCATTGTCCAAAACTAAATTGCCTTTCTTTTCCTAGAAGCCTCCTCTTCCTGTATTCCACATGTCATGTAAATGAAATAATGATACTTTTTATAACAAATTAAAATACTGTTTCTCCCTTCCTTCTTTTATCCTTATATCCAATGTTCCACCAATTCCTATTGGTTCTATGTCTCTAATTACCTTCTCAAACCTATAGCTTTCTCTTTATCCCTGTCATCTTCACTTTAGGCCTAACCCCACCATTTTCTTCTACTTCTTACCAGGGCCACTGGGATATTTTCCCAAGTTACTTCCTTTCTAGACTGTGAGGGCTTTTTTTCCTTTTGATTTCTGTTTTGGTTATCTTTCATTTAAATACTTTATACTACATGTAGTAAGAATCTTTTTTAAAAATATCTTTACTGAGATATAATTCACATACCAAAAGCTTACACTTTAAAGTTACAATTCAGTCATTTTAGCATATTTATGGATTTATGTAATAATCACCTTTATCTAATCTAGAACGTTTTCATCACCATGGAAAGAAAACCCATACCCATACCCATTAGCAGTCATTTTCCATTTTCCCCTCATCCCAGCCCTTGGCAACTACGAATCTACTTTTTGTCTTATAGATTTGCCTATTCTGGGTATTTCTTATATATGAAACCTACAGTATGTGGGCATTTCTGACTGGTTTCTTTCACTTATTATAATGTTTTCATGGCTTATTCACACTGTAGCATATATCAGTAATTTATTTCATTTTTGTGGCTGAGTAATATGGTATTCTATGGCTTTACCACATTTTGTTTATCCATTCATTCATTAATAGATATTTGAGTGGTTTCTCCTTTTTATTGTTATGAGTAATACTGGTATAAGCATTCATGTAAAACTTTTTGTGTGGACATAATATTTTCATTGTCATTTCTGGGTCATAACATAACTCTGTGTTAAATTTGAGGAACTTACAGAATTTTTTTCAGACTGGCTGCACAACTTTACGTTTTCACCATCAGTGCATGAGGGTTTTACTTTCTGCCATCCTTGTCAACACTTGTTATTATCTATCCTTTTCATTCTAGCCATCATAGTGGAGGTAAATTGGTATATAATTATGGTTTTGATTTGGATTTCCTAAATGACATTAGCATTCCTTAAATGCCTGTCAGAAGAATGAGTAAATGAAAAAATATTGTTTGATACTATTTAATATACCATTTTAAGTTGAAACATTATAACCAAGTTTCTATCAACTTTTAAAAAACTCCTTAGATAATATTAATTTTATGATTAGTATCTATATTATTTCTTTCCTAATTGTATTTTCTAATGTCATTTGCTCAGTAATGGAGTTCTGAAAGGTACATAAAGAAGTAACTCTTAAAGGCATAGTTGTACTACCTACAATTTGAAACAGGTATAGGTTTATGTGGTAATTCTCTCTGTGCACATTTTCCCCAGTCATCATTCAAAATGCTGTAGGTTACAGACTGACAGTAAAATAGAGAAGTTAAACTCTGAGTATTTTCTTTTTTGTTTGTTTTCTTTAGTCTCTGCTCTGTCATAAGTTGGTATTTTTTAAAACTCATAAAAAACAAAAACTCCAACCCAAGAGAGAACAGTTAACATATTAGTCTCTCACACACTGAAATTTGCAAGACATTTAGAAAACAATGTGACATCAGTGTGATGCTATAAATTATAATAAAAGCTGTCAGTAATATGTCATAGAAACAGCTTCAAAACTTAGAATTTAGATTGTATTCCATATGGCTATTTTTAGGAAATAAGCCTGATGTCCTCGCATTTTAAAAAATCCTGTTTACCATCTGAATCTTCAAAGTTAGAAACTGTGTTACTCTGACAGTAATATTAGTAAAAATTAAGTAGAGAAATCCAGGTTTTAGATGATCTGGTTGTTAACAAATACCAAATTTGGTTATTTTACTTGCTGTTTTCCGTTTTTTAAAGAAACAGTTGGAGACAAGCAATAATATCAAACAAGACGAGGGCCCATAATATTATGTAAAAATCTCATTAAAAAATTATAATATTCTGAATTTTTATACTCTAGGAATTAAAACCTTAAAGCTAGGCATTCTTGAAATCTTGATGAATTTTATACTCTAGGGAAACAATTAGTTAACTATCAGAATTTAAAAAAATACTCATATAACAGTATGTTATGCTATTCTGCCTAAAACTACTCTAGAGCTGAATAAGTCCTAAGATTTTAATTTTTAATTAGGTAGAAAACTGTTTATTTCCTGTTTAGCAACAGTCTCAGAAATTTAAAAACAGTGAAAATAACTCATGTTTATTCGTGCCAATGAATTTTAGCTAAAGTATAATTTAGTAAGTTGTTTTCAAATCTAGCGACTTAAATAAAACTGATGGACATAAAATTATACTAATAAATGTTATGAGACAACCAATCATTATTTTCATTTGAGAGCAGAATACTAAAATTTACTGGAATTTGACTATTCATACAAGATGGTTTACCCTAGATTCTTGGAAGATCATCAGCACCAGCAATGTTCATGTACATAAACTTCATCACTTACTCATTTGTGTGGAAGCCATAGAATCTGTTTGGCTTAACACTTCTGAGAGTGAGCAAGTAAAAAAGTAGAATAAAAACATTGTTTAAAACTTGGGATGTTTGCCTAGATACTTGGCCAAGTTTTTCCTACTTACCAACAAAATAATATAGATAGGAAAAAGTAATATTCCATTAAATTGTTGTAACCACCCTTTTTACATATAATTTACAGCCTCACTAGAAAATCTTTATTGAATATCTACCTGTATTAGTCCAGGTTCTCTAGAGGCACAGAGCTAAGAAGATATATTTATATATGAAAGGGAGTTTATTAAAGAGAATTGACTCACAATCACGAGGTAAAGTCTCACAATAGTCTGTCTGCAAGTTGAGCAGCAAGGAAGCCAGTGGTGGATCAGTCTGAGTCCCAAAACCTCAAAAGTAGGGAAGCTGACAGTGCAGCCTTCAGTCTGTGGCCAAAGGCCCTGGAGCCCCTGGAAAATACTGGTATAAGTCCAAAAGTCTAAAAACTGAAGAACCTGGAGTCTGATGTTCGAGGGCAGGAAGCATCCAGCATGGGGAAAAGATGAATGCCAGAAGACTCAGCAAATCGGCTCCTTCCAATTTCTTCTGCCTGCTTAATTCTAGCCATGCTGGCAGCTGATCACATGGTACACACCCAGATTGAGGGTGGATCTGCCTCTCCCAGTCCACTTACTCAAATGTTCATCTCTTTTGGCAGCACCCTCACAGACACACCCAGGAACAATCCTTTGCAGCCTTCAATTCAATGAAGTTGACACTCAATATTAACCATCCATCACACTACCCTTTCTTCAAAGTATTGTTTGTGGATATTTGCATAATTAATATTACTAAATATTAAACTTGGTAATTTCTAAACCATGAATACTTATTATTGTCAAGTTAATTAATTTGGGTCAGATTTCTAATAGTAACTTTAATAAAAGGCAACGTGCAGCTGCAGGGCAGTGGAAAGAGCACTCGAGAAGCAGTTAGGCCTAGAATTGACTCCTAGCCCTGCTAGTAAATGTACATCTTGGAAAAACTTTGTTTAATATAGACCTTGTTTTCTTCACCTCTAAGGTAAGAGAACCATATCCTTTCGTATCCTTTTCAATTTCTATATTATGGACTCTATGAAAGGAGTGTACTCAGAAGTCTCACGAGTGTTCAATTGCACACTTGTCTTTACAAGGACATTTACCTTTAATAAAAACTTCACAATATGCTAATTTATAGAAAGGCAAGGGATGTTACTTAAACTATAAAAATCTTTCACAATATAAATGGAAATAAGACTATAATAAATATATTTATTAATGTTTATTAATATATATTTTCTCTTTTCCAGTGACTTAATTTGCTTTGTTGTTGGACACATCTGGTGGTCTATCTGCCACTATCTTCCATGCTCAATCTTCACAAGGAAAGTATCCTTAGCTTCACAGTGGTTTGGTCATCATCTTTCCTGGCTCTCAGTGTTTTAGATACATGATAAGATTGCACATTTAGGTCCCACGCAGTTGTATGAAGTCACATGACTAATTGTGGTCAATTAATTGTGAGCAGATGTAACTTACAAATTGAGTATTTAATTGCCAATAATCCAGCACTCTCTTTTCCAACTGGTACATGACAGACAATGCCTAAGATAGAGACTCCTCTGTCAGTCTCATACCTGAGTGACCATGAATAACAGGGACAACCCTGGATATGATATATAATAATAAAAAAATGCATTCCCTTCTGCCACTGAAACTTTGTGATTCCTTACACAATATAATTTAGCCTGCCTCCATTAACACAAATATAACATAAAAATGAAGCATTTTCAGTTGGTATGTTGCTCAGATATTTTAAAGTATTGTCAATTGAATAAAGTATGCTATCCTAATTAATTTTAAAATATTGTTTGAGGACCTACTATGTGCTAGGCACTAATCTAGGTGCTGGGAATACAGTGGTGAACAAAGAAGACAGTTCTTGCCCTCCTAGAGTACATATTACCCTGAGCAGGAGACATGATCGACTTTTGTCTTTCCTGTCCAGATCTATTCTCTATCCTTCTCCACCCTGTTATGTGCTCCAGGAGGCTTATCCTTAAGGTCAAATCTTCAGGATTCCTTACCTTGTGTCTTCTGATTAGGATTGTTCCATGGGGTGTGGGTTGATAGGCAGATCACAGTGAAGTTGAGAAATTAAGTTGATGTTCTTATATCCTTCTGCTCTTTCTCTGCCAGTTATTAACTGCAGATAAGCTGTGTCCTTTTACAAGGTTATGAAGAGTCAGGTAAGGTTGCATTCTCCGTGTAGCTTTCTAATCCAGGTTCTCATAAACCCTCTCTCTCCTTTCCTCTTTACTCCTAGGGATGGAATGTCTTTCCATTGTTGCTATCCCTGGGATGTTGCAGTATCTCTTGTTAATTTGTCTAACCCTTGCTCACACTTTGCCACTAATCCTTTTTATTAAACTCTCCTCAAATTACTACTTTTGAGTGTTTCATCTATTTTCTATCTGGACATGTACTGATATCTTACACACACACACACATACACACACACACACACGTATAACATTTTAACTGGTGCTAAGTGCTAAGAAGACAAATAAAATATGGTAAGAAACATATAGTTCTTGAAAAATGGTAATTTAAATTTAATGGTCAAGAAAGATCCCTGGTAGGGAGATCATTTGAGTAGAAACCTGAAAGAAGGGAGAAAGTGAACCACACAAGTGTCTGGACAAGCTTTGTACACAAAGTGAATACAAATTTCTGAAGACAGGAACAAGCTTAGCATGTTGGACTGAAAGAACTCCAGTATGTTTAGAAAACAAATGAGTGAGGAGTAGAATAGTAAAAGATGAGGATTGTTTGCCCTATTTATATTTTTAAAAATTACTTCACATGCCATGTGATTTAAAGGGAGCAAGATTAAAAGTAAAAGCAGGAATCCAGTAAGGAAGATATTGTAGTAGCCCAGAAAAGGGATAATGATGGATATGAGAAATTTTTGAACATTATATATAATTTCCAGGAAAAGCGACCAGGAAATACTGATGGAGTGAATGTGGAGTGAAGAGAAAACGGAAAATCAAGGATGATTTCTAGATTTTTGGACTGAGTGATTTGATATAGTACCATTTACTGCAGTGGAAATTATTAGAGAAAAGGTGAGTTTGAGGGGGAAAGCCTTCTGTTTAATCTTACCCTCATTATGGATGAATTTCACTTAAAATTGACTATAGCAGTTTACATAAAATTGTGGTGATTTACTTGACAGTCCTTGGCTAGAGAGGTAGGATTTAGATCCCTTTCCCTTGAATCAGAGTTCGCTTATGATTGGCTTGGCAAATAGAATGTGATGGAAAGATGATGTGGCTTCTACCTCATTTGCTGGAAAACTATTGCTTACAGCTGTGAAATGGCATGAAGTTGTCTGAGTAACCTGAAGTCACCATACTGTGAAGAAATCAATTCACATCAAGAGACTATGTATTGTTGCTCTGTTGATCAGTTTTAGTGTTTTAGTCTTTCCAAACCAAGCATCAGGTATTAGTAAAGGAGTTTCCACATATTTGCTATTCTCCAGCCATTGAGTCATCCCCAGCCATCATGCATTTCTGAGGTTCCAGACATTGTGAATTAGACAAACCAGAGCTGCTATCCTTTGTCTGAATTCCTGACTCACAGAATTTGTAAGTCAAATAAAATGACTTTTTAAAAAGTCAGTAAGTTTTTAAGCAGTTTCTTAGGTATCAATAGTAATCAAAACGCTGTAGAAAACAATAACAATAATGTCTTATTTAATTTAAAATAAGGAGGTAATTAAAACATAAAATAAAAATGACATATTAATTTGGAGAATGGTGCTAAAATGTTCTAAGGAGTTGTAGAGAAGCAGTGTTATTATACCAACTAATATTATACATTGTTATAATAAAGATTTATATATCTAGGTTAACCACTCAAAGAATTTTTAAAAACTGCATAACTTCCAAGCTAATGGAGGGAAAATGAAATGATAAAAACATACTCTTTGAAATGTGGCAAAAGATAAAAATATAGAAGATGACACACATAAAGAACCAATAAAAGTGGGTAGTTTTAAACCAAAATATTATAGTAATTTCATTAAATATAAGTGGATTAAATGTCCCTAGTTAACAAAGATGATCAGACTGGGTACGAAACCAAATACAGTGTTATACTTTTTTTTTTTTTTACGAGCATCATATCTAAATCATAAATAAAACAAAAGTCTGAAAAAAAAATAGAAAATATATACCACATAAGCACCAAACAAAGCAGGAAAAATAAAGTGCAATAATTCATAAAAAAAGGTTAAATTAACCAAAAAGAAATATTCTTAGTATGGACTATTATTGCTTTAAAATATATAAAGCAAAAATGGAAAGAACTATGAGGAGAAATGGTCAAATCCAAAATCGTAGTGTGAGATTTTAACTGAGTAAATGAGATGCTAAGTGGGTTATTTCAAAAATGCAAGTTTGATTTTATATTAGCAAAAAAAACCCAATATTATTAACCACAATAACAAAGGAGGAAAATAATATGATCATTTCAAAAGATGCAAAATAAATTTAGTAAAACTTAACATTTATCCATTGGTAAAAAATAGCAAACTATAAATAGAGGGATTTTTGCAAACTATAAATGGAGGACTATCCATTGGCAAAGCTAAAAATGGAGGGATTAAATTTTTTACAAAAGTATTTGCAAAAATCTACAACAACTATTGTATTTAATGGTAAAATACAGAAAAATTTCCTTTAAAGTTTAGGAATAAGAAAATTATGCCCAGGCTGGGCCCGGTGGCTCACGCTTGCAATCCCAGCACTTTGGGAGTCTGAGGTGGGCAGATCACGAGGTCAGGAGTTCAAGACCAGCCTGACTAACATGGTGAAACCCCATCTCTACTAAAAATACAAAAATTAGCTGGGTGTGGTGGCAGGTGCCTGTAATCCCAGCTACTCAGCAGGCTGAGGCAGGAGAATTGCTTGAACTTGGGAGGCAGAGGTTGCAGTGAGCCGAGATCACACCACTGCACTACAGCCTGGATGACAGAGTGAGACTCTGTCTAAAATAAATAAATAAATAAATAAATAAATAAATAAATAAATAAGAGAAAAGAAATAAAATGATGCCCAATATCATCATCACTATTTACCATTATACTGGATATCCTGGTTAGTGAAATAAATGAAGAAAAAAAATCACAGGATATAAGGATTGAAAAACAACCCTTATTAGATAATCAAAGATGTCCGTATTAGAAGATGAGAAATTATATATGTAGATAAACAAAAAGTATCTACAGATATATTATTAGACTAGTAATTGAATTTAGTAAGATTGATGGACACAAGGTCAATTACATTTTCATATATTAGCAAAATAGCATTTTGAAAGGGAAATTTACAACTAAGATATCATAAATATTATAATATCAACTACTAGAAATGTATTTAATAAAATGTGTAAGATAGTTCTACCCAGAATATGATAAATCATTGATTAAAGAACTTTAAAAAGACTTAAATCAATAGAGGAAAATTTTATGTATTAAATTGGATGAGGCAATGCCATGAAATTAATTCTTCCCAAAACCAATTTATATATTCAATAAAATTTCAATTAAGATCTAATCAGATTACACTTTTAAAACTCAACAAGCTTATTCTAAACTTTATATGAAAATTCAAAAGGCAAGTATAGCCACAACGTTTCTTAAAAGGAACAAGATAGAAAGGTGTGCTTTTAAAGATACCAAGAATTATTTGAAAACTATGCCCAGAAAAGCAGTATAGTATTCACAAAAGGATAAAAAACCAGATCATTAATACAGAATAGAAAGTCCAGGAACTGACTCAAGCACATATTAATATTTGATTTGCAATAAAGTCTGCTCTGCAGAGAGAATGGAAATAATGGCCTTTAAAATAAGTGGGCCCTAGAACAAATGTATATCCGCATTTGAAATAAAAAAAACACAAAAACCTGTCACCCCCAACCTCATGTAACACCCCGAAATTAATTTGAGGTGGATTATAATTCTAATGGTCAGTCCTGAATATCCTTGTTAATTTTCTGTCTCATTGACCTAATAATTGACAGTGGGGTGTTAAAGTCTCCCACTGGTATTGTGTGGGAGTCCAAGTCTCTTTGTAGGTCTCTAAGAACTTGCTTTATGAATCTGGGTGCTCCTGTATTGGGTGCATATATATTTAGGATAGTGAGCTCTTCTTATTGCATTGATCCCTTTACCATTATGTAATGCCCTTCTTTGTCTTTTTTGATCTTTGTTGGTTTAAAGTCTGTTTTATC
Source organism: Symphalangus syndactylus (assembly GCF_028878055.3). Taxonomy (NCBI): domain Eukaryota; kingdom Metazoa; phylum Chordata; class Mammalia; order Primates; family Hylobatidae; genus Symphalangus; species Symphalangus syndactylus. The sequence goes on from NC_072447.2 coordinate 96,325,034, forward strand.
AGATACTAGGATTTTAACCTCTGCTTTTTTTTTGCTTTCTATTTGCTTGGTAAATATTCCCCCATCCCTTTATTTTGAGCCTACGTGTATCTTTGCACATGAGATGGGTCTCATGAATACAGCAGACTGATGGGTCTTGACTCTTCATCCAATTTGCTAGTCAGTGTCTTTTAATTGGGGCATTTAGCACGTTTACATTTAAGGTTAATATTGTTATGGGTGACTTTGATCCTGTCATTATGATGCTACCTGGTTATTCTGCCCATTAGTTGATGCAGTTTCTTCATAGTGTCAATAGTCTTTACAATTTGGTATGCTTTTTCAGTGGCTGGTACCATTTTTTCCTTTCCATATTTAGTGCTTCCTTCAGGAGCTCTTGTAAGGCAGGCCTAGTGGTGACAAAATCTCTCAGCATTTGCTTGTCTGTAAAGGATTCTATTTCTCCTTTGCTTATGAAGCTTAGTTTGGCTGGATATAAAATTCTGGTTTGAAAATTCTTTTTTTTTAAGAACATTGAATATTGGTGCCCACTCTCTTCTGCTTGTAGGATTTCTGCAGAGAGATCCACTGTTAGTCTGATAGGCTTCCCTTTGAGGGTAACCAGACCTTTTTCTCTGGTTGCCTTTAACACTTTTTCCTTCAATTCAACCTTGGTGAGTCGGATGATTATATGTCTTGGGGTTGCTCTTTGCAAGGAGTATATTTGTGGTGTTGTTTGTATTTCCTGAATTTGAATGTTGGCCTGTCTTGCTAGGTTGGGGAAGTTCTCCTGGATAATATCCTGAAGAGTGTTTTCCAGTTGCTTCCATTCTTCCCATCACTTTGAGTTACCCCAATCAAACGTAGGTTTGGTCTTTTTCACTTAGTCCCATATTTCCTGGAGGCTTTGTTTGTTCCTTTTCATTCTTTTTTCTTTAATCTTGTATTCACACATTACCAAGGAGACCTAATAGACATCTACACAACTTTCCATGCCAAATCAACAGAACATACATTCTTCTCAGCACCACATCACACTTTTTCTAAAATTGACCACATAATTGAAAGTAAAACAGTCCTCAGCAAATGCAAAAGAACAGAAATCATAAAAAACAGTTTCTCAGACAACAGTGCAATCAAATTAGAACTCAGGATTTAAAAATGCACTCAAAACCACACAACTACATGGAAACTGAACAACCTGCTCCTGAATGACTACTGGATACATAAAAAAATTAAGGGAGAAATAAATAAGCTCTTTGAAACCAATGAGAACAAAGACACAATGTACCAGAATCTCTGGGACACTGCTAAAGCAGTGTTTAGAGGGAAATTTATAGCACTAAATGCCCACAGGAGAAAGCAGGAAAGATCTAAAATCAACATCCTAACATCACAATTAAAATAACTAGAGAAGCAAGAACAAACAAATTCCAAAGATAGCAGAAGACCATAAATAATGAAGATCAGAGCAGGACTGAAGGAGATAGAGACACGTAAAACCCTTCAAAAAATCAATGAATGCAGGAGCTGGTTTTTTGAAAAAATTAAGAAAATAGACCACTAGCCAGGCTAATAAAGAAAGGAGAGTAGAATCAAATAGGCACAATAAAAAAATGATAAAGGGGATATCACCACTGATCCCCCAAAAATACAAACTACCATCAGAGAATACTATAAACACCTCTATGCAAATAAACTAGAAAATCTAGAAGAAATTGACAAATTCCTGGACATATACACCCTCGCAAGACTAAACCAGAAAGCAAATGAATCCCTGAATAGATCAATAACAAGTTCTGAAATTGAGGCAGTAATCAATAACCTACCAATCAAAAAAAGGCCACGACCAGACGGATTCACAGCCGAATTCTACCAGAGGTACAAGGAGGAGCTGGTACCATTCCTTCTGAAACTATTCCAAACAATAGAAAAAGAGAGACTCCTCCCTAACTCATTTTATGAGGCCAGCATCATCCTAATACCAAAACCTGGCAGAGACACAACAAAAAAAGAAAATTTCAGGCCAATATCCCTGATGAACATCGATGCGAAGATCCTCAATAAAATACTCTCAAACTGAATCCAGCAGCACATCAAAACCTTATGCACCACAATCGAGTCAGCTTTATCCCTGGGATGCAAGGCCAATTCAACATACACAAATCAATAAACATAATCCATCACATAAACAAAAGCAATGACAAAAACCACATGAATATCTTAATAGATTCAGAAAAGGCCTTTGATAAAATTCAACAAGCTTTCATGCTAAAAACTCTCAATAAACTAGGTATTGATGGAATGTATCTCAAAATAATAAGAGCTATGTATGACAAACCCACAGCCAGTATCATACTGAATGGGTAAAAGCTGGAAGCCTTCCCTCTGAAAACGGGCACAATACAAGGATGCCCTCTCTCACCATTCTTATTCAACACAGTATTAGAAGTTCTGGCCAGGGCAATCAGGCAAGAGAAAGAAATGAAGGGTATTCAAATAGGAAGAGAGAAAGTCAAATCGTCTCTGTTTGCAGATGACATGATTGTATATTTAGAAAACCCCATTGTCTTAGTGCAGAACCTCCTTAAGCTGATAAGCAACTTCAGCAAAGTCTCAGGATACAAAATCAATCTGCAAAAACCACAAACATTCCTATACACCAATAACAGAGAGCCAAATCATGAGTGAACTCGCATTCACAATTGCTACAAAGAGAATAAAATACCTAGGAATACAACTTACAAGGGACGTGAAGGACCTCTTAAAGGTCAACTACAAACCACTGCTCAAGGAAATAAGAGAGGACACAAACGAATGGAAAAACATTCCATGCTTATGGATAGGAAGAAACGTAAAAATGGCCATACTGCCCCAAATACTTTATAGATTCAAAGCTACCCCCATCAAGCTATGATGGACTTTCTTCCCAGAATTAGAAAAACCACTTTGAATTTCATATGGAACCAAAAAAGAGTCCGTATAGCCAAGACAATCCTAAGCAAAAAGAGCAAAGCTGGAGGCATCACGCTACCTGACTTCAAACTATACTACAAGGCTACAGTAACCAAAACAGCATGGTACTGGTACCAAAACAGATATGTAGGCCAATGGAACAGAACAGAGGCCTCAGAAATAACGCCACACATCTACAACCATCTCATGTTTGAAAAACCTGACAAAAACAAGCAATGGGGAAAGGATTTCCTATTTAATAAATGGTGTTGGGAAAACTGGCTAGCCATATGCAGAAAACTGAAACTGAACCATTTCCTTACACCTTATAGAAAAATTAACTCAAGATGGATTAAAGACTTAAATGTAAGACCTAAAACCATAAAAAACCTAGAAGAAAACCTAGGCAATACCGTTCAGGACACAGGCATGGGCAAAGACTTCATAACTAAAACACTGAAAGAAATGGCAACAAAAGCCAAAATTGACAAATGGGATCTAATTAAACTACAGAGTTTCTTCACAGCAAAAGACACTATCATCATAGTGAACAGACAACCTACAGAATGGGACAAATTTTTTTCAATGTATCCATCCAACAAAGGGCTAATATCCAGAAGTTACAAGGAACTTAAACAAATTTACAAGAATAAAACAACCCCATCAAAAAGTGGGTGAAGGATATGGACAGACAGTTCTCAAAAGAAGACTTTTAAGTGGCCAACAAACATATGAAAAAAAGCTCATCATCACAGGTCATTAGAGAAATGCAAATCAAAAGCACAGTGAGATACCATCTAATGACAGTTAGAAGGGCAATCATTAAAAAGTCAGGAAAGCAAACACTGCGTGTACTCACTCATAGGTGGGAATTGAACAATGAGAACACTTGGACACAGGAAGGCGAACATCACACACCGGGGCCTGTCGTGGGGTGGGGGGAGGGGGGAGGGATAGCATTAGGAGATATACCTAATGTAAATGACGAGTTAATGGGTGCAGCAAACCAACATGGCACATGTATACATAAGTAACAAACCTGCACGTTGTGCACATGTACCCTAGAACTTAAAGTATAATAAAAAAAAGGAAAAAAAAAGTCATGAAACAACAGATTCTGGAGAGGATGTGGAGAAACGGGAACACTTTTACACTGTTGGTGGGAATGTAAATTAGTTAAACCATTGTGTAAGACAGTGTGGCAATTCCTCAAGGATCTATAACCAGAAATACCATTTGACCCAGCAATCCCATTACTGGGTATATACCCAAAGGATTATAAATCATTCTTCTATAAAGACTCATGCACACACATGTTTATTGCAGCACTATTCACAAAAGCAAAGACTTGGAACCAACTCAAATGCCCATCAGTGATAGACTGGATAAAGCAAATGTGGCATATATACATCATGGAATACTATGCAGCCATATAAAGGATGAGTTCATGTCCTTTGCAGGGTCATAGATGAAGCTGGAAACCATTGTTCTCAGCAAACTAACACAGGAACAGAAAACCAAACACCACATGTTCTCACTCATAAGTGGGAGTTGAACAATGAGAACACATGGACTAAGGTAGGGGAACATCACACACTGGGGTCTGTCGGGTGGGTGAGGAGCTAGGGGAGGGATAGCATTAGAATATCTAATGTAGATGATGGATGGATGGGTGCAGCAAACCACCATGGCATGTGTATACTTACTTAACAAACCTGCACATTCTGCACATGTATTCCAAAACTTAAAGTATAATAAAAAATATCTAACGGTAAAAAAGCTTACAACAAAAGTCATAAAAGAAGATATAGAAAAAACATTTTAATTTTATTCAGATAAACTGGAAATGAGGCATATTAAGCCTAAACAAAAAGTTGAACATTTGACAACACTAAAATAAAAACTGTTCAATAAAAGACATCATTAAGAAAGTGAAAAGTAAAGCCATACAATTGGAGAAGACGTTTGTAATAAATGTAATGTACAACATGCTTTAATATAGAATCTATAACTACCTACCACAAAAAGCCCAATAGAAAAATGGCTATGGGACCTCAACTGGTACTGCATAAAAAATCATAGCCAAAGGGAAAATGACAAATGAAAATGCTCAAAGAAACGCAAATTGAATCCACAATGTTATATAGCTATATAACCCAATAAAACAGCAAAGAGGTAGAAAGTAGAATGATGCTTACAAGAGGCTGGGAAGAGGAAAGCACAGAAAAGTTGGTTAAGAAAAGTTGGCTAATGGGTACACAATACATTTAGATGGAAGGAATAAGTTCTAGTATTTGATAGCCAGTAGGGTGACTATAGTTAACAATAATTTATTGTGTATTGCAAAATCACTAAAAGAGAAGATTTGGAATGTTGCCAATTCAAAGAAATGGTAAAATTTGAGATAGCAGGTATCACAATTTCTCTGGTTTGATCATTGCACATTGTATGCATACATCAAAATATCATGTGTGACCCAGAAATATGTAAAATCATGATGTATCAATAAAAAAGAGAATAGAAAATATTATATGATGGTGAAAATGTAAAGGGCATTCTCAACACTGGTGCTATTAAATCACTTTGCAGAAGAGTTTTATATCATCCTTTTAAGTTGAATGAATGAATACATTCATATCTAGCAATTCACTTACCACAAAAGTACATGAACATTTATACCAGAGTAAATTTGAAGAAATGTTTGTGAAAACATTATTCATGATATAAAATACTTGAAAGCACCGAAATGTCTAGCAATAATATAATGGATAAATATATTGTTATTATATTCATACAGTGGAAGACACATAGCAATGAATATGAACAAAACACAATTACACCTACATATTGTTACGAATGGAACTCATAAACCTAAGTGTGAGTGAAAGTATCCAGACACAGTAGGAAAAGTAATACAGATGTTCCTTGACTTACAATGGGGTTACATCCTGATAAACCCACAATAGGTTGAGGGCATTTTAAGTCAAAAATGCATTTAATACACCTAACCTACTGAACATCATAGCTTAGCCTAGCCTACCATAAAAATGCTCAGAACATTTCTGTTAGTCTACACTTGGGCAATAGTAAAGTGTTGAATATCTCATGTAATTTATTGAATAATCTACTGAAAGTGAAACAGAATGGTTGTATGGGTACCTGTAGTATGGCTTCACACCACTTTAAGGTCCAAAAATCATAAGTTGAATCATTTTAAGTTGGGAGACTATTTGTATGTGATTTTATTCACATATCTGTAACAAGTTAACAAGCAAAGCTCAAATCTACTTTTAATCGATTGCAGGTTTAGGGAGAAATCACATTAAAAAATATTATGAGATTGCCATTAAAGTCAACTTTGTAATTTATTTTATACATAAAGTGAGCATAGTGATTTGGAAGAGGCAAAAATAAACTTTAGGCTTCTGACATTGTCCTATTTCTTGAACTGAGTAGTAATCACATGAATTTCTGCTTTGTGAAAAATCTATGAACTGCACATTTTAGTTTTGCACATTTATATTCATGGGTGTTATATCTAATTAAGTGAAATAGTAAAGAAAACTCAACCTAATTCTACCTTTCATGGAAAGAACGGAACTCAGAATACTTCATGATTGCATGCATAAAAAATGAGGCAGTTGTGAAATAAGCTAATTATGAAATCAAAGAAATTTATATGTTAGCTTCAAAACATATTGTCAGCTGTTATTAACCTAGGGTTGTTCTCCTCTCTTAGAGTGCATTTGGAAATGTGTGAAGGCATTTCATGTCATTACAATTACCAGTTCCTGGCACTTAGTACCCTGGGGCCAAGGATGCAAACATTATCCAATATGAGGAATAGTATGACACAACAAATCATTGCCCTGCCTCAAATGTCAACAGTATCCTTTTTCAGAAATATGCAGGCTAAGTTAAAATGATTTGGCAAAAATTTTCAAGAGTTATATAAAGCCATACCAGTTCTAAATTATGCTGTAAAACACATATATGTTTAGTGCTACAAAGGGCCAAGCTACTTAAACATGTATTACATGTAGCTCACCACTCCAAATACTACTTCCATGTATTGATGAATTTTCTTTTAGAGAATTGTGTTAGCATCAGGTAGCTATAGTCAAAGCTTTCCTCTGGTTAAAAGTTTATAGATGTAAATGCATATATACTACATAGATTTGTGTCCCTGAAGATTCTCTTTAAAAATCATTCTTGTGGGGGATGGAGCCAAGATGGCTGAATAGGAACAGCTCCAGTCTACAGCTCCCAGCATGAGCGACACAGAAGATGGGTGATTTCTACATTTCCAACTGAGGTACCGGGTTCATCTCACTGGGGAGTGTCGGAAAGTGGGTGCAGGAGAGGGGGTGCAGTGCACCGAGAGTGAGCCGAACCAGGGTGAGGCATTGCCTCACCCAAGAAGCACAAGGGGTCAGGGAATTCTCTTTCCTAGTCAAAGAAAGGGGTGACAGATGGCACCTGGAAAATTGGGTCACTCTCACCCTAATACTGTGCTTTTCCAATGGTCTTAGCAAACGGCACACCAGGAGATTGTATCCCGCGCCTGGCTCAGAGGGTCCTACACCCACGGAGCCTTGCTCATTGCTAGCACAGCAGTCTGAGATCAAACTGCAAGGCAGCAGCGAGGCTGGGGGAGGGGCACCCGCCATTGCCCAGGCTTGAGTAGGTGAACAAAGTGGCCAGGAAGCTCAAACTGGTTGGAGCCCACTGCAGCTCAAGGAGGCCTGCCTGCCTCTGTAGATTCCACCTTTGGGGGCAGGGCATTGCCAAACAAAAGGCAGCAGAATCCTCTGCAGACTTAAATGTCCCTGTCTGACAGCTTTGAAGAGAGTAGTGGTTCTCCCAGCACACAGCTGGAGATCTGAGAACAGACAGACTGCCTCCTCAAGTGGGTCCCTGACCCCTGGGAGGCACCCCTCAGTAAGGGCAGACTGACACCTCACACGGCTGAGTAATCCTGTGAGACAAAACTTCCAGAGGAATGAACAGGCAGCAACATTTGCTGTTCACCAATATCCGCTGTTCTGCAGTCTGCGCTGCTGATACCCAGGCACCAGGGTCTGGACTGGACCTCCAGCAAACTCCAACAGACCTGCAGCTGAGGGTCCTGACTGTTAGAAGGAAAACTAACAAACAGGAAGGACATCCACACCAAAACCCAATCTGTACGTCACCCTCATCAAAGACCAAAGGTAGATAAAACCACAAAGATGGGGAAAAAAAAAGAGCAGAAAAACTGGAAACTCTAAAAATCAGAGTGCCTCTCCTCCTCCAAAGGAACGCAGCTCCTCACCAGCAATGGAACAAAGCTGGACAGAGAATGACTTTGATGATTTGAGAGAAGAAGGATTCAGATGATCAAACTACTCCGAGCTAAAGGAGGAAGTTCGAACCCATGGCAAAGAAGTTAAAAACCTTGAAAAAAAAAATTAGATGAATGGCTAACTAGAATAATCAATGCAGAGAAGTCCTTAAAGGACCTGATGGAGCTGAAAACATGGCACGAGAACTATGTGACAAATGCACAAGCCTCAATAGCTGATTCGATCAACTGGAAGAAAGGGTATCAGTGATGGAAGATCAAATGAATGAAACGAAGCAAGAAGAGAAGTTTAGAGAAAAAAGAATAAAAAGAAATGAACAAAGCCTCCAAGAAATATGGGACTATGTGAAAAGATCAAATCTACATCTTATTGGTGTATCTGAAAGTGATGGGGAAAATGGAACCAAGCTGGAAAACACTCTGCAGGATATTATCCAGGAGAACTTCCCCAATCTAGCAAGGCAGGCCAACATTCAAATTCAGGAAATACAGAGAACACCACAAAGATACTCCTCGAGAAGAGCAACTCCAAGACACATAATTGTCAGATTCACCAAAGTTGAAATGAAGGACAAAATGTTAAGGGCAGCCAGAGAGAAAGGTCGGGTTACCCACAAAGGGAAGCCCATCAGACTAACAGCTGATCTCTTGGCAGAAACTCTACAAGCGGGAAGAGAGTGGGAGCCAGTATTCAAGATTCTTAAAGAAAAGAATTTTCAACCCAGAATTTCATATCCAGAAAACTAAGCTTCATAAGTGAAGGAGAAATAAAATCCTTTACAGACAAACAAATGCTGAGAGATTTTGTCACCAGCAGGCCTGCCCTACAAGAGCTCCTGAAGGAAGCACAAAACAGGGAAAGGAACAACCGGTACCAGCCACTGCAAAAACATGCCAAAATGTAAAGACCATTGAGGCTAGGAGGAAACCGCATCAACTAAAGAGCAAAATAACCAGCTAACATCATAATGACAGGATCAAATTCACACATAGCAGTATCAACCTTAAATGTAAACGGGCTAGATGCTTCAATTAAAAGACACAGACTGGCAAATTGGATAAAGAGTCAAGACCCGTCAGTGTGCTGTAGTCAGGAAACACATCTCACATGCAGAGACACACATAGGCTCAAAATAAAGGGATGGAGGAAGATCTACCAAGCAAATGAAAACAAAAAAAGGCAGGGGTTGCAATCCTAGTCTCTGATAAAAGAGACTTTAAACCAACAAATATCAAAAGAGACAAAGAATGCCATTACATAATGGTAAAGGGATCAATTCAACAAGAAGAGCTAACTATCCTAAATATATAAGCACCCAATACAGGAGCACCCAGATTCATAAAGCAAGTCCTTAGAGACATACAAAGAGACTTAGACTCCCACACAATAATAATGGGAGACTTTAACACCCCACTGTCAACATTAGACAGATCAACGAGACAGAAAGTTAACAAGGATATCCAGGAATTGAACTCAGCTCTGCACCAAGTGGACCTAATAGACATCTACAGAACTCTCCACCCCAAATCAACAGAATATACATTCTTCTCAGCACCACACCGCACTTATTCCAAAATTGACCACATAGTTGGAAGTAAAGCACTCCTCAGCAAATGTAAAAGAACAGAAATTACAACAAACTGTCTCTCAGACCACAGCGCAATCAAAGTAGAACTCAGGATTAAGAACCTCACTCAAAACTGCTCAACTACATGGAAACTGAACAACCTGCTCCTGAATGACTACTGAGTACATAACGAAATGAAGGCAGAAATAAAGATGTTCTTTGAAACCAATGAGAACAAACACACAACACACCAGAATCTCTGGGACACATTCAAAGCAGTGTGTAGAGGGAAATCTATAGCACTAAATGCCCACAAAAGAAAGCAGGAAAGATCTAAAATTGACACCCTAACATCACAATTAAAAGAACTAGAGAAGCAAGAGCAACACATTCAAAAGCTGGCAGAAGGCAAGAAATAACTAAGATCACAGCAGAACTGAAGGAAATAGAGACACAAAAAAACCTTTCAAAAAATCAATGAATCCAGGAGCTGGTTTTTTGAAAAGAACAACAAAATTGATAGACTGCTAGCAAGACTAATAAAGAAGAAAAGAGAGAAGAATCAAATAGATGCAATAAAAAATGATAAAGGGGATATCACCACCGATCCCACAGAAATACAAACTACCATGAGAGAATACTATAAACACCTCTATGCAAACAAACTAGAAAATCTAGAAGAAATGGATAAATTCCTTGACACATACACCCTCCCAAGACTAAACCAGCAAGAAGTTGAATCTCTGAATAGACCAATAACAGGCTCTGAAATTGAGGCAATAATTAATAGCTTACCAACCAAAAAGAGTCCAGGACCAGATGGATTCACGGCCAAATTCTACCAGAGGTACAAGGAGGAGATGGTACCATTCCTTCTGAAACTACTCCAATCAGTAGAAAAAGAGGGAATCCTCCCTAACTCATTTTATGAGGCCAGCATCATCCTGATACCAAAGACAGGCAGAGACACAACAAAAAAAGAGAATTTTAGACCAATATCCCTGATGAACATCGATGCAAAAATCCTCAATAAAATACTGGCAAACCGAATCCAGCAGCACATCAAAAAGCTTATCTACCATGATCAAGTGGGCTTCGTCCCTGGGATGCAAGGCTGGTTCGACATATGCAAATCAATAAACATAATCCAGCATATAAACAGAACCAATGACAAAAATCATAAAATTATCTCAATAGATGCCGAAAAGGCCTTTGGCAAAATTCAACAACCCTTCATGCTAAAATCTCTCAATAAATTAGGTATTGATGGGACGTATCTCAAAATAGTAAGAGCTATCTATGACAAACCCACAGCCAATATCATACTGAATGGGCAAAAACTGGAAGCATTCCCTTTGAAAACTGGCACAAGACAGGGATGCCCTCTCTCACCATTCCTATTCAACATAGTGTTGGAAGTTCTGGCCAGGGCAATCAGGCAGGAGAAGGAAATAAAGGGTATTCAACTAGGAAAAGAGGAAGTCAAGTTGTCCCTGTTTGCAGATGACATGATTGTATATCTAGAATACAATCTAGTATCTTAGCCCAAAATCTCCTTAAGCTGATAGGAAACTTCAGCAAAGTCGCAGGATACAAAATCAACGTGCAAAAATCACAACCATTCTTATACACCAATAACAGACAAACAGAGAGCCAAATCATGAGTGAACTCCCATTCACAATTGCTTCAAAGAGAATAAAATACCTGGGAATCCAACTTACAAGGGATGTGAAGGACCTCTTCAAGGAGAACTACAAACCACTGCTCAATGAAATAAAAGAGGATACAAACAAATGGAAGAACATTCCATGCTCATGGGTTGGAAGAATCAATATTGTGAAAATGGCTATACTGCCCAAGGTAATTTATAGATAAAATGCCATCCCCATCAAGCTACCAATGACTTTCTTCACAGAATTGGAAAAAACTACTTTAAAGTTCATATGGAACCAAAAAAGAGCCCACACTGCCAAGTCAATCCTAAGCCAAAATAACAAAGCTGGAGGCATCAGGCTACCAAACTTCAAACTATACTACAAGGCTACAGTAACCAAAACAGCATGGTACTGGTACCAAAACAGAGATATAGACCAATGCAACAGAACAGAGCCCTCAGAAATAATGCCACATATCTACAACTATCTGATCTTTGACAAACCTGACAAAAACAAGCAATGGGGAAAGGATTCCCTATTTAATAAATGGTGCTGGGAAAACTGGCTAGCCATATGTAGAAAGCTGAAACTGGATCCCTTCCTTACACCTTATACAAAAATTAATTCATGATGGATTAAAGACTTACATGTTAGAACTAAAACCATAAAAACCCTAGAAGACAACCTAGGCATTACCATTCAGGACATAGGCATGGGCAAGGACTTCATGTCTAAAACACCAAAAGCAATGGCAACAAAAGCCAAAATTGACAAATGGGATCTAATTAAACTAAAGAGCTTCTGCACAGCAATAGAAACTACCATCAGAGTGAACAAGCAACCTACAGAATGGGAGAAAATTTTTGCAATCTACTCATCTGACAAAGGGCTAATATCCAGAATCTACAAAGAACTCAAACAAATTTACAAGAAAAAAACAAACAACCCCATCAAAAAGTGGGCAAAGGACTCAAAGAGACACTTCTCAAAAGAAGACATTTTTGCAGCCAAAAGACACATGAAAAAATGCTCATCATCACTGGCCATCAGAGAAATGCAAATCAAAACCACAATGAGATACCATCTCACACCAGTTAGAATGGCGATCATTAAAAAGTCAGGAAACAACAGGTGCTGGAGAGGATGTGGAGAAATAGGAACAGTTTTACACTATTGGTGGGACTGTAAACTGGTTCAACCACTGTGGGAGTCAGTGTGACAATTCTTCAGTTATCTGGAACAAGAAATACCATTTGACCCAGCAATCCCATTACTGGGTATATACTGAAAGGATTATAAATCATGCTGCTATAAAGACATATGCACACGTATGTTTATTGCGGCACTATTCACAATAGCAAGGACTTGGAACCAACCCAAATGTCCAACAATTATAGACTGGATTAAGAAAATGTGGCACATATATACCATAGAATACTATGCAGCCACAAAAATGATGAGTTCATGTCCTTTGTAGGGACATGGATGAAGCTGGAAGCCATCATTCTCAGCAAACTATTGCAAGGACAAGAAAACCAAACACCTCCTGTTCTCACTCATAGGTGGGAATTGAACAATGAGAACTCATGGACACAGGAAGGGGAACATCACACACCAGGGCCTGTTGTGGGGTGGGGGTAGGGGGGAGGGATAGCACTTGGAGATATACCTAATGTTAAATGACGAGTTACTGGGTGCAGCACACCAACATGGCACATGTATACATATGTAACTAACCTGCACGTTGTGCACATTTACCCTAAAACTTAAAGTATAATAAAAAAAAATGTCAACATAGCCTATTCTAATCCTGAACTAGGTTTTGGCAAGTATCGCCTAAAACTGATCATTAATATAGAAGCCTTCAAATTTTGCTTCAGTTTGACTTTCTTCAACTTATGTAGTAACACCATTATTGGAACAAATTTCTATCAAAAGTTTAGAGATACATGGACACTATTGAATAAAAAGTTGTTTGGGGTTTGCCAAAAAAAAAAAACATTCTTGTTTATTTTATTCCACACTGTTATATGTTATTTGTAAAATCTTCACATTCTAATATTTCAGGTAATTATCAAAATATTTTAGCTTCACAGTTTATGCAACAGTGTGGCCATAACAGCCCTTAAATCTAGAAAAGTAGATTCCTTAATCATTCTAACATTTTAACACATACCTGTATACAAGAGAACTCCTAATTATTTTCAAGTACATTATAGTGAACTAAAAGTCTTAGTGCTATGTTTAAGTCCTCTTTAAATATTTATTTTCAAGTTTAGTGGAAACTTCTTTCATATGATTTTATTTTATTCTTCAGCTTTCTTGTGTCTATTTGCTAACATTTCAAAGGTTCCTTAAATGACAATGCTTTTAACTTTGTTGGATAACTGTGGCTATTTTATTAAACTTATCCCCCTAAATATTACTTAATATATCTATATTTCTCTGTGATCCAATTTATTATGCTGAAATATGATTATATTTTATGTACTTTTCAATATTGCATACAAGTGATTATCTCAAACTTATCTCCAATAAAAACATATTTTCATTATTACATTACATCTAATGCAAAATGGGATGGCCTAGGAAATACAGCAGGTTAATACACCTTACCAAGAAAAAAAAGTATCATTTTTCTTTACAGGAGGAATAAAGTTAAATACAGCCCAGGAAATCTCTGTAAGATGAGGAAAGTTGTTACTCAAAAGAAGAAACATATTAAACAGTCATTGAGCTGGTTCCTGATTCAGTGGCTTTCTTTCATTAACATATGCTGGTACTCTAATTCTCATCAACCAAAATGTTGTCTACTTTTAAAATTCAATTCAATTAAAATCAGTGGTGATGCTTTTAAGTGAGGTAACAAATGTCAGACAGGATCATATTTGAGAGAGAGAGAGAGGGAGATGCTGAGTGAGTTTTAATATGGTGACTTTGAGTTACCTTTGGAATTTAATAGTTCAGAATATTTTGTAAACAACTGAAAATGCTACTTTGAAATCCCAAGTAAAAAGAACCAAAGATGAAACTCTAGGGAATATTAAAAATATAATTAAAAAGAGATACTTAGGGAAACTAATCTGGAGGTCCTGAGAGGTAGAAAAAGACCCGGAGATAGTGGTGGCATGAAGGCCAAGTGAGAGCGTGAGAGCAGTTTCAGGAGTGTTCATCACAAATGCCCTAGAGATGTTATATAAAACATAAAGAGTAAGTCATTAACTTATTTAATTAGGAGATGTTTCATAACTTTTATAAAGAGAAGTTTCAGCAGAATAGAGACAAGAATTTTTATGCAGGCAGAGTCTGGGTGTATCTTATTCACCACTGTATTTTAATTTCCAAGCATAGTACCCAGCACATATGTATGCCCAATGAGTATTTATTAGGATAAAGTTAAGTAGAAACTGAGGAATGATCTAAAAAAAAAAAAGAGAGAGAAGATGGAGAATGTCCTAACACTGAAGCTGGAGTAAGAGATGAGGATATATTCATACTTAGAAAAAAAAAGAATCAGAGAACGATTTCTTTCTTTATTTTAGAAATGGGTAGAAGACACCTAATTACATTTACAGAAAATGAGAAAAAGCCATTTAAAATGGAGGAGAGGCAAAACTAGTAGACCATGATGGCTAAAAGGACCTTCATCTGTATCTGTTCCAGTCAGGAGAAGACCAAGATATTTATAGAAAAGTACAAGTTATTTAGGAATTCCCTACCATTCCCTGGCTATCAACAGGACAAGAACAATAATAATAACTAATATGTATTATGTGCTTAATAAGTGGATTTTTGATACTAATGGCATGTACAAACTGATTATTAGATATTATCCTCTTATTAGATATTATGTTATTATGTATCACCTTAAAATATAATACTATTATTATTTCAATTTTGCAAATAAAGAAACTGAAGCAAAGTAAAAAAAAAATTTTAATAAGAAAAAAGTGAGTGCACACTATTTGCTCAGCACTGTATTTAATGCTATGGTGTTAAAGGGGAATCTATATGAAGCGTAGAACACAGTCTCTGTATTTTAGGGATTGACACATGGGTGTTTCATGAAAAATATTTAGCCAAATATCCAAGGAGAATCCCATCTCTTTTCCAGGCATGAGATTAAATAATAGGTTGTTGATACAATTAAATGAAACAAAACTGACCAGCAAGTAGCCAGAAAACCAGGGTGATCCCAAACCAAATATTACTTAATGTTATATTAAGTAGAAAATAAAGTGATGATCACATTATTCAGATTTTTTTTCCCACAAAGAAGTCACTTTTTCATTACTTCTTTTGGAAAATGGTTTAGGAATTTTAAAAATACATTTTATATGCATTTTCTTCTTAAAATTGATTTGCATATACAAGTCAGCAGAAAACAGATATATTCAAAATGCAATGAAGTCAACATAAATGTTATAATCTCAGACATATATGTTTATTTTGGAAACATTAATGTTTTTACTACATACCAGGTGCCGCGTTAGGTATTTGGAATTAAACACAAATGCCAAAGTCACGTATTGAAAGAAGCCTTCAATCTAATGGATGGAACTGATACACAAATGAATACTTTCAGTACAATGTTGAGATTGCCATGATATAAACATGCACAGGGCATTATGGGAGCATAAAGAGCACCTCAGCCCAATATGAGAATTAAGAGAATGCTTTATTGTTAGTAAAACATGACACTTGAACTGAGGTTTGATGCATAAATAAATAAGATGGAGATAGTGCTCTTAATTGAAGAAACAGGAGAAGCAAAATTTCAGAGATGTAAAGCTTTATGTGTGTAAGTAATGAATAATGAGGGTACAACCATGTCGCTCTTAAATAAAGGGCTGCATTTATTAGAATTAAGTTGAATTAAATACCAATGTATGAAGCAGTAAACCCAATAACAGTAGTAAAACAATGTTTAAGGTTTTTTTTTCTTTCAAACACAGCCTAATGATAGGTGAATGAGAGCTTATATGATGCATCACCAGGTACCTTCTATTTTATTGTTTTCCAACAATGGTAGAGGATACTTACAAGGTCTTTGCTACTACTCCTGCATTTTATTTAGTAGTATTAAGACCTGGAGAAGGGTATGTCCCATTTATTCACATTGCAAGCACCATTTCTGCCACATACCATTTTTCGTAACCTATTTACATGAGCATATCTAGCTGTAAATGGGACTGGGCTATGCAATCTTTTTTGTATTGTCCATTTGCCAAGCTAAAAACCAAGGGGTTCATTTAAAGAACTAAATTGAAAAAATACCTGAGACAAAAGGGACGTGAGTAGTCAGGGCCCTCTGAAGTTGGAGAGATCACGTGATATACGGTTTATGAGTTAGAGAAAGGACATATGATAGAGAACATTATGAGACAATTAATAGCTTGGCCACCACTACTGCCTTTGATATATATTGAAATAAAAGGAGTAAATATAAACAAATAAAAATAATAAAACATATAGGAGTGAGGATTAAGATGACAGATAGGAGGCAGCAGGACTAGCTTGCAGCTCCCGCTTGGATGGACAGAGCAGTGTGTGGAGAATCACACTGTGAACTTTTTCTCCAAGACTACTGCAGGAACATACCAGGAAAGCTGGGAGAATCCACAGACCCTTTAAAGAAACTGGATCATGGCTGCAGGCTCCCTTAGATGCTGAAAAACTGTGAGTCTGCTTGCATTTGTAACGGGGAGGCTTGTGGTCTGGGGCAGGTTCTAAGCCATGGTCATTGGCTGCCTGGAAATAGACTCAGTGCTGTTGGGAGGCACAGTGGGAGTGAGACTGGCCTTTATGACTGTGGGCTGCATGGGAATGGGGTGAGGCCTGTGACTGCCAACTTTCCCCCACTTCCCTGGTGGCCTGTATAACTCAGCAGAGGCAGCCATATGGGAATATAACTCCATTGAACTGGGAACCACACCTCAATCTCACACAGCAGCCACAGGAAGCCATGCCCAAGGAGAGGCTGAACTCAGATGTGCCTATCCCTGTCTTCACCTGGTGGTCTTTCTTTACCTGCCCTGGTAGCCAAAGGAAAAGGTCATAATCTCTTGGGAGCTCTATGGTCCTGCCTACTGCCTGAGAAACCTGAATACTTAACCAGGTGTCCCTAGCACAAGTTTGCATCCTCCCTATAGGACCACAGCTTATGTGCTCTTGAAAGTGCCACCTCCTGGCTAGAGGCCAACCAACGCACAAAAAAAGAATACTAAACAAAAACGCAACCAAGGATCCCAACAGAGTCCACTTCACACCCCTGCTACCTCCACTGGAGCAAGTTGCCAGTATCCACTGCTACAAGACCTGAAGATGAATCACATTACAGGACCCTATGCAGACACTCCCCAGCACCAACCTAGAGCCTGGTAGCTCTGCTGTGTGGCTAGACCCAAAAGAGCAAAAACAATCACTACAGTTTGGCTCTAAGGAAGCCCCATTCCTAGGGGAAGTAGGAGAACACCACATCAAGGGAGTATCTCATGGGACAAAGTATGACAAAACGAGGTTCTTTAACATCCCGAAAAGATCATATCTGCTCACCAGCAATGAATTTAAACCAAGATGAAATCTCTGAATTGCCAGAAAAAAAATTGAGAAGGTCGACTATTAAGCTAATCAAGGAGATCCCAGAGAAAGGAATACTCTTCAGTGAAATAAATAGCATAAATAAAAAACAATCACAACTTCTGGAAATCAAGGACACACTCAGAGAAATGCAAAATGCACTGGAAATTCTCAGCAACAGAATAGAACAAACAGAAGACAGAACTTAAGAGTTCAAAGACTAGATTTTTGAATTAACCCAATCCATCAAAGACAAAGAAAAAAGAATTAAAAAAAAAGCCTCCAAGAAGTTTCAGACTATGTTAAATGTCCAAACCTAAGAATAATTGGTGTTCCTGAGGAAGAAGAGCAGTCTAAAAGTTTGGAAAACATATTTGAGAAAAATAATCAAAGAAAACTTCCCTAGCCTTGCTGGAGATCTACACATCCAAATACAAGAAGTTCAAAGAACACCTGGGAAATTCATCAAAAAAAGAGCATCATCTGGGCACATATTCATCAAGTTATCTAAAGTCAAGACAAATAAAATAATCTCCTTAGGAGCTGTGAGGCAAAAATACTAGGTAACCTAAAAAGGAAAACCTATCAGATTAACAGCAGATTTCTCAGCAGAAACCCCATAAGCTAGAGGGGACTGGGGTCCTATTTTTGGCTTTGCAAAAGGAAAATATCTTGGGAACCTTCAGGCTGAAAACTGCTCAGGGCAAATCTACCTCTCATTCTATTCAAAGTCATCCCTATGCTCACAGAGATAGGTGCATATTCTGATTGCCTCCTTTGGAAAGACATCAGAAACAGAAACTCAAAAGAATGGAACCATTTTTCTCTTATCTACCTGTTACCTGAATGTCTGGGGTGGGGAGGGGCAGGGGCTTGCTTTGAGTTGTCCCCACCTTTCTGGACAGAACGAAGGTACTGCCTACATATATTAATTGACGTGTCATGTCTCCCTAAAATATATAAAACCAAGCTGTACCCCAACTGCCTTGCACACATGTTGTGAGAACCTCCTAAGGCTGTGTCACAGATGCATCCTCCACCTTGGCAAAATAAACTTTCTAAATTAACTGAGACCTGTCTCAGATTTTCTGGCTTCACAGCTTCCTTACACAAAACAATTATCAGCCCAAAATTTTGTATCCAGCAAAACTAAGCTTCATAAATGAAGGAAAGATTGTCTTTTCCAGACAAACAAATGCTGAGAGAATTTGCCACTACCTAGGCAGCACTACAAGAACTGCTAAAAGGAGCTCTAAATTTTTAAACAAATACTTGAAGTACACCAAAATAGAACCTCCTTAAAGCATAAATCTCACAGGACCTATATAACAATAACACAATGAAAAATAAAACAGTTATACAGGCAAAAAATAGCATGATGAATAGAGTAGTATCTCAAATATCAATACTAACATTGAATGTACATGGCCTGAATGTTCCACATAAAATATACAGAATGGCAGAATGGATAAGAACTCACCAACCAGGGTTCGGCTGTCTTCAAGAGACTAACCTAACACATAAGGTCTCACATAAACTTAAGGTAAAGGGGTGAAAAAATATATTCCATACAAATAGACACCAAAAGCAAGTACAAGTAGCTATTCTTATATCAGAAAAAAACAAACTTTAAAGTAACAACAGTTAAAAAAGACAAAGAGGGACATTATAAAATGATAAAAGAACTAGTCCAACAGGAAAATGTCACAGTTCTAAATATATATGCACCTAACACTGGAGCTCCAAAATTTATAAAACAATTACTACAAGACCTAAAAAATGAGATAGAAAACAACACAATAATAGTGGGGGGCTTTAATACTCCACTAACAACACCAGACAGGTCAAGACAGAGAATCAACAAAGAAGCAATGGATTTAAAATATACCCTACAACAAATGGACTTAAAAGATATTTACAGAACATCTGCCCAACAACTGCAGAATATACATTCTTTTCATCAGCACAAGAAACATTCTCCAAGATAGACCATATGATAGGCCACAAAACAAGTCTCAGTAAATTTAAGAAAATCAAAATTATATCAAGTACTCTTTCAGACCACAGTGAAATAAAATTGGAAATCAACTCCAAAAGGAACCCTCAAAACCAGGCAATACATGGAAATTAAATAACCTGCTCCTGAATGATCACTGGGTAAACAATGAAATCAAGATGGAAATTTAAAAGTTCTTCAAACTTAATGATAATAGTGATACAACCTATCAAAACCTCTGGGATACAGCAAAAGCAGTGTTAAGAGGAAAGTTCATAGCATTAAATGCCTACATCAAAAAGTCTAAAAGAGCACAAATAGACAATCTAAGGTCACACCTCATGAAATTGGGAAAACAAAAACAGTCCAAACACAAACCCACCAGAAGAAAAGAAATACAAAGATCAGAGCAAAACTAAATGAAATTGAAACAAAAAAAACATACAAAAGATAAATGAAACAAAAATCTGGTTTTTTGAAAATATATATAAAATTGAAAGACCATTAATGAATTTAATGAAGAAGAGAGAAGATCCAAAGAAACTCAATCAGAAACGAAATGAGAGATATTACAACTGATACTAAAGAGACTTCATTGTCTGAGGTAAATATCCGAGGTTCATTGTCTCATGCCAAGAAAATCAAGGACTTGGACACACAAGAAGTGAGTTTAAGACAGAAGTTTTAATATATGAGAGAAAAGAGAAAAGCTCTCTCTCCTGGAGAGAGAGAGAGAGAGACTTCCTAGTCAGTCTTCTGGTTCCATGGTGAAATGCATGGGGTTTTATAAATGAGCTTGTGGAGGCAGTATCTGATATACATAGGGCACAAGAGATTGGTTGGACCAAATGTTCCATTTGCATAGCATGCAAAGAAGCTGGCCATCTCACTGTAATCTTTTATTATGCAGATGTGGTCTCTATCTGGCTGGTGCCATGTTGCCTCCTTTTTTACTGCACATGTGGCAACAAAGGAAAGAGGAGAACACCCATGTTGAATACACTTGCGTTTCAGGCATCCCTTTTCCATAGGCACAGGTGTCGGCATTTACCTATGCAAGCTTTTGGCTTGCTTATCTATGCTTGAAGCTTGAGCTTTAGGCTGCTTTGTGTTAGAAAAGAAATAATTTGGGAGCTGCTTTTTATTAAAAGGAATCCTTACCGAGGACTCTCTTACCTTCACTATCTGCCTAAATAATTTCTTTCTAGCTCCTGTATCAATACCACAGAAATATAAAAAAAAAAAATCAATGCTACTGTGAACACCTTTACATGCTTAAACTGGAAAACCTAGAGGAGATAGATAAATTTTTAGAAATATAAAACCCTCCTAGATTAAACCAGGAATATATAGAATGTCTGAACAGACCAATAACAACCAGTAAGATTTAAATAGTAATTAAAAATTGCCAACAAAGTCGAGGACCACTGTGATTCACAGCTGAATTCTATCAAACATTCAAAAAAGAATTGGTACTGAACCTATTGACACTATTCCAAAGGATAAAGAGAGAATCCTCCCTAAATCATTCTATAAAGCCAGTATTACCCTAATACCAAAACCAGGAAAGGACATAACCAAAAAAGAAAACTACAAACAATATCCCTGATGAACATAGATGCAAATCTCAACAAAATACTACCAAACTGAATCCAATAGCGTATCAAAAAGAATCCACCATGATCAAGTGGGTTTCATACCAGGAATGCAGGGATGGTTTAACATACATAGTCAATAAATGTGATACACCACATAAACAGAATTAAAAACAAAAATAACATGATCATCCTAGTAGACACAGAAAAGCATCTGAAAAAATCTAGCATCCTTTTATGATTAAAACTCTCAGCAAAATTGGCATAGAAAGGACATACCTTATGGTATGTTGACTGTGGGCTTGTCATAGATGGCAATTTCACTATTAGGTAACCACACAGAAGAAAAGAAGTCATTATACGAAAAAGATATTTACACACAAATGTTTACAGTAGCACAATTTGCAATTGCAAAAATATAGAACCAGCCCAAATGCCCACAAATCAACTAGTGGATAAAGAAAATGCGGTACATACATACCATGGAATACTACTCATCCATAAGAAGGAATGAAATAATGGCATTTGCAGCAACTTGGATGGAATTGGAGACTATTATTCTAAGTAAAGTAGCTCAGGAATAGAAAACCAAACATTGTATCTTCTCATTCATATGTGGGAGCTAAGCTATGAGGACACAAAGGCATAAGAATAATACATTGGACTTTGGGGACTCGGGAATGGGTAGGGAATGGCAAAGGATAAAAGACTACACATTGGGTACAATTTACACTGCTTGCGTAATGGGTGCATCAAAATCTCAGAAATCACCAATAAAAAAATTATTAACGTCACCGAACACCACCTGTTCCCCCAAAAACCTTTTGAAATAAAAAATTATTTAAAAAAAACCCAAAATCCTAATTCTGCCCCCCCAACAGAACAGACCCCCCTCTTGGCCAAAGGGAATCCCCAAGGGAATCCCCAACAAACACCTAAAAAACTAGTTCTGGCCATAACAGGAAGCTGGATGTCAGACATGCCTCACTATACCTTTCCCCCACCTTGGAATTGAAGGACAACTGACCAGCATTAACATTAAAACAGAAATTATAAGACTGACAGAACAGACAATCTCAACAAAATATCAAATTATAAACAGGATATAAGACCATGCCAGACAAGATTAAGTCTCCACCCCAAGGTAAACAGAGTCATATATTACATGCATGTTTGTTCAATATATATGTGTAAGGACCAATTCCATAAATATTCATAGCTCCTCTGTTCAACCAAAAGACTTAGTCTTATAAAAATCTTGAAAAGAAGGATACTCTGAAGATCAATCAAAATTGAAGAGCCCCTCCATTGCTATTAAACTTTGAGGAACCACTAGCTGAGTATACTTGTCCAAGATTAAGCCTGTTTCTTATGAGTCCACATAGGCACCTGAGAAAGACACCACGACCTACACTTGTGAACCCCTAGAAGACCTAAATCTGTTGTTTTGCAAATAAACAGATAAGTAACATCCTTAATCCCTCCTACAGATACTCAACCATCTTGACAACTCTCATCCCAAACAGGTTTGCACCCCCAATGGATACCTATGGCAATGTTGTCACCTATTCAATCAGCCTATAACTTGTTTCTCATTTGGGATTATTAAACCCATGGTTACCAGTGTATTGATAACATTTGGTTCAGGGTTAATGTACAATAAAACAAGCAAAGCCCTCTAATATACAATTATATAACATCACTTATCTGGGTGTTAAGTAGGCAATCAGCCTTAAATTGGCTGGGATTGAGGCTGCCATTGGTTTATTGGCCCCATGGGTAAAATTTGCCTATCACGAGGCAACTCTTCAAAACTTTATTTCTTCATCCTACACAATGTCTCATAAAACGGGGATACTTTAGATAAACTAAAACTTTCCCATCATTCCTTAGCAGATACAGCGATGAATAATAAATTAGGAAGTACACAGAAAATATATGAACAAACTGCTTGGTTGTATACATACATAACCAAGGCACCAATCTCAACTATATCTTATCAACCATTAAAAGCACCCTCCTAAGTCTCATTTGGTTTTTGCTCTTCCTAGGACCATTAATAGCTATCTTGTTATTACCAATATTTGGCTCTTTCTTTACCTCTTGGTAAAGTTTGTGTCTTCTAGAATACAACAATTATATATAAAGATAATGCTGGCACAAGGCTTCCAATCCACCCCATCATCGGACACAGAAAATAAAGTTATCCTGCTTTTAGGCCCCTTAGAGCAGGCAACCAGAGATTTTTTAATACTCCAATACTAGGCAGGGCCTATGTCTATAGAATCATCAGGACATCACATGCACAAGGACTTCCCCTGGCTCCCGGAAGTTAATTGCAAACCCTTATGAGAGAATCCTATCACAGAGATCAACCTACACTGTCAGCAGAAAGAAGGTACAGAATGACCTTGGCCCTTCATCTCTCCCTAAGATTAAAGGTTCTCTCATAAGTCATAAGACTTTCTATAAATCAGCAAAGTACTAAATTTTGTCATACCGTCAACTCACTTACACACAGACATAACTTAGCTTAGCTTTTACATGGATAAGACCCCTACATAAAAAATGTTTAAAACAAAGCTGGCACATTTCTCCTCTTGCTTTATGAGGAATCCCTACTCTCTGAGTAGCTTTCAATAAAATATCTCTTTTTTACTGCACTCTGTCACTTTCCTTGAATTCCTCTATTGGGGTCTGAATTGGGACCCCCTTTTTTCAGCAACACTTTTACCCTTCCTGATATATGCCATACTGATAGGAAGAGAACAACCAAAACAACAAAACAAACATCAATAACAACCTGGATAGTCTTATATTATCCTTCAATATATCTGTCATTTATGAGTGTTTGTACTACACTGAATCTCTTTGGCCAAGACCAAGGAGGTTTTGAAACTGGGTTTTGAGGTTCTGTCAGTTTTTTCATCCCAGTTGCAGAAATCTGAATAAACCTCCTCCCATATTGGAGAAGCCTACTTATTTCCTTTTTCTTTTTGAAGGGAATTTCATTTATATCATATATTTCATCCTTTTTCCACCTTGTACTCTACAGTAAAATTATTTTTTAATGAAAAGCAAAACTTTTGGTATTTACATTTTCGTATTTTAAAAACATTGACTTTTGAGCCTATCATCTTGGTGTGGACTCAGAAAATGATGTTTTGGAACTCGAAGACTGAATATTGACTTTTTCACTTTGCATTCCTTCTTTAACAATCCAAATATTGACAAAAGAAGGATTGAGATACTATTAAGTGGGTATCATTTTGAGAAAAAGATTTCCACTCTGGCTAAATGAGGAATGTTACATATAAGTAAGTGTAAATAAGAAAACCAACATGATTATATGTATAACATACACATATACATATGTTATCCATGACAAAAAAAGTCTTGGTTGAAACAATAAAATGACCAAACATTTCCAAGGAGGCTATAGGGACAGATGAATAGTAGGACAAGTATAAAGTTTTAGTGAAATCTTAAATTTTAAGATGTAAGCAGTTCAAAAGGCAATGAAGGAGATCAAAAAAAGATGTTCAAAACTAAAAAGAGACAGAAGAAAGAAGTGTGATAAAAAAATCTTGTTTTAAGAATAATTAATAACCTTAGTGTAAAATATGGAAGAGAAGTACAATTAAAACTACCGCAAATTTATAGAATATTCATGGACTTGACAATATGTAAATGATCATATTCTCATAAATAGAGTTTTAGTGGAGTGGTTGTGGCAGAAATCAGACTGTAGTGTACTGAGAATTGCATGAAAGATAAGAAAGAATGTGAATGTAGAAAATACTAAGATGCATGTTTTAAGAAACCAAAAAGAGAGATGACAGTGATCAGAATGAGACATTTTAAATTAGGCCTATTTGTTGTTATTGCTGTTGCTTAAAGTGAGTAAGACTTGGGCATAGTTTTAGGAGAAAGGGAATACCAAAAAAAAAAAAAAAAAAAAACCATGAGAGAGAAAGAGAGATAATTTATTAGATGAGATTCCTAATATGAGAAAGGTAGCAATCAAAAGTTATAATGGAATTGACCTTTACCTGGACTCATAGCCAATTCTATTCAATTGAAGATAAGAAGTGAACAGAAGATGTCGATGGAAATAATTGGGAGACAGTGAGTCTCACACAAAATGACATCAGTTTTCTCAATGAATTGAAGAAGGTGAAATTATCTTGATAAGGATTGCTTGAGTTCAAACAGTTTTTGAGGCCTGGTGTCTTGCAGGAAACTGTACTTTGCAACCCGACTGCCTACTTAGATAGTAGAAATCTACAGACCTTACGTATGAAGCTGGGTGATGAAACCTATTATGAGTGCAGCAAATTTGAATTTAGGGGCAAATGTTGTATTTCACCTTAATGGAATAATTAGTTTTCAGCTAGATCTTCTAAAAAGTTTAGTATATACGTTTTGCCTAAGTAATCTAGCATCTACTTATTGGGCCATCCTCGATATGATTAGCAGCCCAGGCCCTACATGCTTAACAGTATAGGAAAAGAAATCAGAACTATAACCTAGTTGACTCCATAGAAGAAAGGGTCTAATGGCCATCTCTTTGGGACAATGTATGGTAAAACATGACATATGCAATCCATGTAACTGCGGTTGCACATACTGATAGAAGAAATGCCTTTTATCCTCTGACCACAATAAGGATCCGATTTCCCTGAGAGATCATACAACGTAGGAAAACTCTATCCACTACATTCTATATTGTTAGCATTTACCTTTTCTTGATGGACTTTGAGAAATTGTAACTCCTGCCTCTTCTGATTGGCTTACCTCTCATCTTTCTTTGCTATTGTATAAGTTTAGGAGTTATTTACACTGCTTAATTGTGTATTATTTTAAGTTTTGCTCTTTTGAGTCTGATGGGTGTAACCTTTTTCTCCTAGCTTAAATTTTGGCCAAAGGTACTAACATTAGAAAAGTTCTGGTATACAATTTTAAAATGTTGCTCATAAGAAGACTTCCAAATTTTGAAAAATTATGCAAAATTACCATGGGATTTTATTTCCAGTATGCTTTAGACCCAAGGTACCATACCAATGAAAATGAGTTAGATGATGATCATTATTTAATATTCTGTATTAAGTGTAGTTCATACAAAGTGAGAGAAGATTGTTCAAAGTTCCTCATGGTAGATTGGATTTATACACAGGGTTAAAATAGTTTTTTCAGCAGTAAAGCATCAATGTGTTTTTTTACAATTTATTTTCTTAACTGACAAATAATAATTGCACATATTTATGGGGTACACAGTGTTGCTTCAGGATGTATAATGTATAGTGATCCAATCAGGGTGATTAGCCTATCCATCGGGTCAAATATTACTCATTTCTTTGTGTGGGAAATATTTAATATACTCCTTCTAGCTATTTGAAACTATATATTATTGTTAGCTATAGTCATCCTATGGCAGTATAGAAAACTAGCACTTATTCCACCTATCTAGATGTAATTTTATTTCCTTTAACAAATCTCTCTCTATCCTTCCCTTCTTTCACCTTCCTCAGCCTCTAGTATCCTCTTTTCTATCTATGAAATCAACTTTTTTTTTAGGTTCCACTTATGAGTGAGAACATGCAGTGCTTTCTGCTCCTGGCTTATTTCACTTAACATAATGTCCTCCAGTTCTATCAATGTTGATACAAATTATAGGCTTTTATTATTTTATGGCTACTAATTTATAAAGTATGTATACCATATTTTATTTATAAATTAATTTATTGTTGGAAACCTAGGTTGATTCTATATCTTGGCTATTAATGCTTCAATAAACACAGGGGTGCAGATGTCTCTTAGGTATAATGATTTCCTTTTTTGGATAAACGCTCATAGTGGGATTGCTAAATCACATGCAGTTATATTTATAGTTTATTGAGGAATATCTATATTCTTCTCCATAGTGGCTGTGCTAGTTTACATTCCCACCAACAGTGTATATGAGTTTCATTATCTCTGCATCCTCATGAGGATTTGGTAGAAACTAAACTTTGACTATGGGTCATCAAGTCACCATGCAACCTGAACTGCCTATCATGAACTGGGTTCTTTCTGACCAATCTAGCCACAAAGTGGGGCATGCACAGCAGCATTTCATCATCAAATGGAAGTGGTATATACATAACTGGGCTCAAGCAGGTCCTGAAGGCACAAGCAAGTTACATGAGGAAGTGGCTCAACTGCCCATGGGTCTCCATTCCTGTCACCCTGTCTTCTCTCCCCCAGCCTGCACCAATGATCTCATGGGGAGTTCCCTATGATCAATTGACAGAGAAAGAGAAGACCAGGGCCTGGTTTACAGATGGTGCTGCATGATATGCAGGCACCACTTCGAAAGTGGAAAGCTGCAGCACAATAGCCACTTTCTAGGACACCCCTGAAGGACAGTGGCAAAGGGAAATTATCCCAGTAGGCAGAACTTCAAGAAGTGCACCTGGTTGTGCAATTGCTTGGAAGGAGAAATGACCAGATGTGTGATTATATACTGAATCATGGGCTGTAGCCAGTGATTTGGCTGGATAATCAGGGATTTGTATAAAAGCATTATTGAAAATTTGTTAACAAAGAAATTTGGGGAAGAGGTATGTAGACGGACCTTTCTGAGTAGTCAAAAACTGTGAAGATATTTGTATCCCATGTGAGTACTCAACAAAAGCTGACCTCAGCAGAAGAGAATTTTAATCATCAAGTTGATAGAATGAATCATTCTTGGACACCACTCAGCCTCTTTCCTTAGCCACCTCTGTCATTGCCCAATAGGCCCATGAACACAGTGGCCATGGTGGCAGGAATGGAGGTTACACATTGGCTCAGCAACATGGACTTCAACTAACCAAGGTGGACATGGCTACAGCCACCACTGAGTACCATTTGTCAGGAGCGGGGACCAACATTGAGCCTTCAATATGGTACCATTCCTCGGGGTGATCAGCCATCTACTTGGTGGCAGGTTGATTATATTGAACCTCTTCCATCATAGAAAGGGTAGTGGTTTGTCCTCAACAAAATAGACATTTACTCTGGATATGGGTTTGAATACCCTGCATGCAACAGTTCTGCCAAGACTGCCATCCATAAACTCATGAAATGCCTTATCCACCATCATGGTATTTCACACAGCATTGCCTCTGACCAAGGCACTCACTTTACAGCTAAAGAAGTGCAGCAGTGGGCTCATGCTCATGGAATTCACTGGTTTTACCTTGTTCCCTATCATCCTGAAGCAGCTGGATTGATAGAATGGTGAAATGGCCTTTTTAAGTCACAATTACAATGCCAACTAGGTGACAATACCTTGCAGGGCTGGGGCAAAGTTCTCCAGAAGGCTGTGTATTCTCTGAACTAGTGTCCAATATATGGTACTGTTTCCTCCCATAGCCAGGATTCACAGGTCAAGGAATGAAGGGGTGGAAGTGGCACCACTCATCATCTCCCCTAGTGACCTACTAGCAAAATTCTTGCTTCCTGTTCCTGCGACATTACATTCTGCTGGCCTAGAGGTCTTAGTTCCAGAGGGAGGAATACTGCCACCAGGACACACAACAATGATTCCATTAAGCTGGATGTTAAGATTACCACCTGGCCACTTTGAGCTCCTACCTTTAAGTCAACAGGCTATGAAGGGAGTTACAGTGTTGGCTTGGTTGATTGATCCAGAATATCAAAATGAAATCAGTCTACTACTCATACTCCACAACTGAGGAATGGAAGACTATGTGTGGAATGGAGGAAATCCCTTAGGGCATCTCTTAGTATAACCATGCCTTATGCTTAAGGTCCATGGGAAACTGAAACAACCCAATCCAGGTGGGACTACAAATGGCCCAGAACCTTCAGGAATGAAGGTTTGGGTCACTCCACCAGGTAAAAAACCCACGACTCACTGAGGTGCTTACTGAAGGCAAAGGGAATTCAGAATGGGCAGTAGAAGAAGGTAGTTATCAATACCAGTTACGACCATGTGACCAGTTGCAGAAACGAGGACTGTAAATGTCATATTTCCTCCTTATTTTGTTAAGAACATATTTGTGCATGTATACACTTGTACTACAAAAATATCATCAAAGATCCTCTATTAGTAAGAGCCTGTATTAGATCCCTTATTCTACACTTGTAAGAAAATATTATATCTTCATCATATTTCCTTTCTTTTTCCTTTATTGTGTGACATAAGATTTACTGACTTCATATTAGCATTTAAGTGTTAACTTTATGTAATAGCATTCAGGTTAAGGATTAGTGCGCTTCCGTTTGCAGAAAGGATAGCTGTATTATGTTAGGCATAATTATGACCTTATCATTGTCTTTGTTTGAAGATTATGTATGATTTCAGGAGATGGTGTTTGGGTTCAAGTTGACAAGGGGTGAACTTGTGATCATTAATATTGAGTGTCAACTTGATTGGATTGAAGGACGCAAAGGATTGTTCTTGGATGTGTCTGTGAGGGTGCTGCCAAAGGACATTAACATTTGAGTCAGTGGACTGGGAGAGACAGACCCACCCTCAATCTAGGTGGGGACCATCTAATCAGCTGCCAGTGTGACTAGAATAATGCAGGCAGAAGAAAATGGAATGAGGAGACTTGCTGAGTCATCCAGCCTTCATCTTTCTCCCTTGCTGGATGCTTCTTGCACTCGAACATAAGACTCCAAGTTCTCCAGCTTTTGGACCCTTGGACTTACACCAGTGATTTGCCAGAAACTCTCAGGCCTTTGAACACAGACTGAAGACTGCACTGTCAACTTCCATACTTTTGAGGTTTTAGGACTGGGACTGGTTTTCTTGCTCCTCAGCTTGCAGAGGGCCTATTGTGGAACCTCAGCTTGCAGAGGGCCTATTGTGGAACTTCACCTTGTGATCCTGTGAGTCAATTCTCCTAATAAACTCCTCTTCATATATACATATACATATATGTATAGTCTGTCCCTTTAGAGAACGCTGACTAATATAGGATCTTTTGATATTTCCTTCACAACAGGAAGTTCCTCTTAACTTCAGATCCAACCTTGGTCAAGGAGAAAAGGCAGCAGAGGCTGGATGCCACCATGCTGTCCTCCTTGACTTCCAGTTACCACAGGAGTGTCTCCACTTTCCCACTGCACTCTGGTGCTCTCCCTTCAACACTCCAGTCAAATGTTAGCTGCTTATTTATTGCTTTGATTTTTTTTTCCTGTGGGGGAGAAATATGCCAGCTGTCTCTAAGTCAGCCTTCTTGCTGATATCCATGAATGTGTTTGTAACAATTATTGAAAACTTCAATTCCATAGGGTAAAAAACAAAATTCAATTTTCCACAAGCTTAACATTACTCAATTATTTTGGTATTTATATTAACTTTTATTTTCTAGAATATATAGGATAATTCCATTCTCAATTCAGAATGTTCTCTTTTTTAAATTTTTCTTGATCTATTATTTGTAAGGTCTTTTGCCTAGCACATTTTGCTTAGGCTATTTTTCTGCTAGAAGCTTTTTATGTTTGTTTGTTTTTACTTCTCTGTTTAGATTGTCCCAAGTATTACTTTTCTTTAAAAATCGATCTCAAATATTTTTCTCAAAGTTGTTTTTAAATTGTGCTAGCTTGTCCAACTTAGTATCATTATTTGCGTGCTGTAGCACTGTGAGTAGAGCATTTCCATTAAGCCATGCTACCATAAGCATTCTGGTTTCTTAGCATATGCAAGAGTAAGACATTGCATTGACTTCTATTTTTACATTTTGTGAAATTTTGCCAGTGGGTTTTCCTTTCTCTTTAGCACACGCAAAGATCTTAAGGAGATCAAACTTGTAAGATAAAGGGGTTTGAATTATGTAAAATCAGTGTAGTGATTAGATGTACTAAATCCCATCTGAACCCAAACCAATATGTTTTACATTAGACATTCTCTTTTGCTAATAATATGCATAAAAGAAGCCCTGAATTTATCTTATTACCACCCCATAATTTAGTTTTTAAATTGCACCAGTATCTGTTCATTAAAATGAAAGCTTATTCAGTTTTCAAAGGAATATTATTATGCCATGCTTTGAAACAGTAACTAAGCATCTCCCTATGTACCAAACTATCTGAAATTAAGAACCACATATGAATATTCCACATTATAAAATAATTTTGAATATGCCATTCATTTAGTGTACATATACAATATACATGCACATGTATTTATCTATTTATGTATTTATTTATTTTTGAGACAGAGTCTCACTCTGTCGCCCAGGCTGGAGTGCAGTGGCACGATCTCGGCTCACTGCAACCTCAGCCTCCTGGATTCAAGCAATTCTCCTGCCTCAGCCTCCTGAGTGACCGGGATTACGGGCACTCGCCACCATGCCAGGCTAATTTTTTGTATTTTTAGTAGAGACGAGGTGTCACCATGTTGGCCAGGCTGGTTACAAACTCCTGACGTAAAGTGACGCATCTGCCTCAGCCTCCCAAAGTGCTAGGTTTATAGGCGTGAGCCACCGCGCCCAGCCTGTATTTAGATTATCATAATATATAGTTACCTGTTTAAAATTTTAGTCTGATATCAGGATAATGCTGTATAATTTGTTAACATTTGCCATTAAAATGTCAGGCTGGGGCTGTGTATAGTGGCGCAAACTTGTAATCACAGCAATTTGGGAGGCCAAGGCATGAGGATCACTTGAGCCCAAGAGATTGAGACCAATCTGGGAAACATAACAAAACCCCATCTCTACAAAAAATTTAAAAATTAACCAGACATGGTGGCATGTGCCTGTAGTCACATCTACTTGGGAGACTGGGGCAAGAGGATTTCTTGAGCCCAAGAGGTCAAGGCTTCAATGAGTTATGATCATGCACGGCCCTCACACCTGGAAGAAAAGAGTGGGACCTTGCCTCAAAATAAATAAATAAATTAAATAAATAAGTAAAACAAATTTCAGGCTCAGAGGTACTATCCAACACAATCAAGCAAGAGAAAGAAATAAAAGATATTCAAATAGGAAGAGAAGAATTCAAACTATCTCCCTTTGCTGAAAATATGATTCTATACTTAAAAAATCCTAAAGATTCTGTCAAAAGGTTACCAGAACTGAAAAATGATTTAAAGAAAGCTTCAGGATACAAAAATAAATGTACAAAAACAGTAGCATTTCTATACACCAATAATGTCCATGCTGAGCGTCAAATCAAGAACACAATTCCATTTACAATAGCCAAAGGAAAATGAAATACCTAGGAATGAAGCTAACAAAAGAGGAGAAAGGTCTCTACAAGAAGTTTCTTCATATAATTAGAAAAAAACTATTCTAAAATTCATATGAAACTGAAAAAGAGACTGAGCGTCCAGAATATCACATTACCTGACTTCAAACTACACAATAAGGCAACAGTAACAAAACTAGCATTGTACTGGTACAAAAACAGTCACATAGATCAATTCAATAGAATAGAGAACTAAGAAATGAAACCATACTGCTTATAATAATCTGATCTTTAACAAATTTGGCTAAAACAAGCAATGGGGAAAGGACTCCCTATTCAATAAATGGTGCTGGGATAACTGGCTAGCCATACACAGAGGATTGAAAGTGGACCCCTGCCTTACACCATATACAAAAATTAACTAAGATTGATTAAATATTTGAATGTAAGACCCAAAACTATAAAAATCCTAGAAAAAAACTGGAAAATACCCTTCTAACCATTGGACTTCAAAATAATTTTGGCTAAGTCCCCAAAAGTAATTTCAACCAAGGCAAAAATTCTCCAAATAAGAAATGTAAGTGGCCAACAAACATATTAAAAATTACTTAGCCTCACTAATCATCAAAGAAATGAAAATCAAAACCACAATGAGATACCATGTGTGATTAGTCAGAATGGTTACTATTAAAAAGTCAAAAAAGACAGGTGTTAGTGAGGCTGCAGAGAAAAGGGAACATGTAGACACTGTTGGTGGGAAGGTAAATGAGTTCAACCACTGTGAAAAGCAGCTTGGATATTTCTCAAAGAACTTAAAGCTACCATTCGACCCAGAAATCCCATTACTGGTTACATACCCTAGGGAAAAGAGATCATTGTACCAAAAAAAAAAATACATGTTCACTTGTATGTTCATCATTGCACTATTTAGAATAGCAAAAACATGGAATCAACTTAGGTGCCCATCAATGGTGGATTGGATAAAGAAAATTTGGTACATATATACCATGGAATACTACATAGCCATCAGAAAAGAATGAGATCATGTCCTTTGCGGCACCATAGATGGAGCCGGAGTCCATAATCCTAAGTGAATTAATGCAGGAACAGAAAACCAAATACCACATGTTCTCACTTATAAGTGGGAGCTCAACATTGAGCACACATGAACATAAACATGGGAACAACAGACACCGCAAACTACTAGAGAGGGGAGGGAGGAAAGGGAGCTTGTGTTGAAAAACTACCTTTTGGGTACTATGCTCACTATCTGGATGAAATTATGATGATGTAACAAATCTGCACATATACCCCTTGTATCTAAAATAAAAGTTGAATTCAAAAATAAAATGTTAGGCTGTGCTAATCCACAAAAGATAACATATAAGTCATTTTTGAAAAGGTGTTATAAAAAATGTAAACTTTTAAAGCTATCAACAATGTTAATTATAATCAACATTTAGTTAAAAGACATATTTAACTACTCAGAAAAAAACAGAGCTATAACAATTGGACACTGTATATTATATTAACATATAATATACATTCAGAAAAGTGGACAAACCATAATTGTATAACTCATTGAATTCTAAAAAGTGAAAACTCCTGGGTAACCACAACCTAAACCAAAAACTGAACATTAGCAGCACCCAGGAGCTTTGTTCATACTCCCTTGAAATTGCTGTCTTTTCCCCCTGCCACGCAAGGCTAAACATACTGACTTCTCTCCACATACAATAATTTTGCCAGTTTTGAAGTTTATATAAATGTATTCACATATAGAACATAAGTGTGAACGTGTGTGTGTGTATGTATGTGTATGTGCATAAAATCTGGTCTCTTTGACGCAACATTAAATTTGTGAGATTCATCATTATTGTGTATAGATGTAGTCCATTCAAGTTCCTAGATACAATTTTCATTTGATTAATAAGCCACAATATATTTTTCCTATTCTACTCTTGATGGAAATTTGACGTGTATTCAGTTTTAGGCTGTAAGAATAGTGCTATGATGAGCATTACTGTAAATATCTTTTTGTAAACATAAGTATGCATTTTTTAGTATATACCTATAAATAGAATTGCAGGTTCATAGAATATGCATATATTTAGCTTTATTAGATACTACAAATAGCCTTCCAAATTGAGTACATAAATTTATACTCCATTAGCGATGTGTGATGGCTCTAGTTGATGTACATCAACACTAACAATTGGTATTGTCCTTTTTTTCCATCTTGGGAGTTCCAGTGAGTGTAATGTTCTATTTTACATTTCCCTAAGGAATAACGCCGTTAATATGGTTTCATATGTTTACTAATTATAAGAAATTCTCTTTTGTCCTGTCCTCTTGAGTATTTTGCTCTTTTATTATTTGAGTATCTTTTCTTATTTGAGCATTAATTTCATTGAGTATTCATTTAAAATTAAATGAATTGTAGCACTTTATATGTTGTGGATATAGGGCATTTGTCAAATATATTAATTGCAAATATCTTCTTTTGTCTATGCTTTGCCTTATTTTCACAATGATAATTTTGATAAACAAGTTCTCAATTTAATGTAATCCAGTAAATCTTTATTCCTTTACGGTTAGTACTTTATGCGCCTCATTAAATATATATTTGCCAGTCTCTAGTTCATGAGGATATTCCAATACTATTTCATATAAAAACTTTACTGTTATACTTTTGAATTTAGATCAACAATCCATCAGGAATCGATACTTGTGTGTGGTGTGAAGTCTCCCAAGATCAAGATTCCTTTTATTTGAACTGATTGAGCCCTATTTAATTAAAAGGAACATCTTTTACCAAGGCCCTTCAGTATCACCTTCATCATAAATTGAGTCAATTTCTGAATTCTATTCTGTTCCAACTGTCTACTTTTTTAACCTTGCACCAAACCAAAGCATTTTGTCCTGTGTACCAGCAATGAAAAATTTGAATTTGAAATTAAAACAAAAATACCATTTACATTAGATCCCCCAGAAATGAACCTAACAACATACGTCCAACATCTGAATGAAGAAAACGATGACATTCTGATGAATGAAGACAAAAAATAAACTGAATAAATGGAGAGACAGTCCATGAATAGAAAGACTCAATATTGTCAAGTTGTCACTTCTTGCCAACTTTGTCTACAGATTCAATGCAATCTCAGACAAATTATTAGGAAGTTATTTCACTTATTTTGTAGATATTGATAAATTGATTCTAAGGTTTGTGTGTAGAGGCAAATGATACAGAATAGCCAATAAAATACTGAAGAAGAACAAATTTGGAGTAGTGACACTACCTGACTTCAAGATCTACTATAAAGCAACAATAATCAAGACAATGTGGTATGGGCAAAAGAATAAATGAACAAGTCAATGAAGCAGAATAGTTAGCCCACTAATAAACCTGAATACAGTCAACTAATATTTGACAAAGAAGAAAAAATAATAAAATAGACCAACGATAATCTTTTAAACACATGGTGCTGGAATTTTTGAACAACCACATGTAAATTAAGTCAGTGTGGTATTGTTAAAAAAGAGATAGATTAATAAAACAGAATAGAGCCCAGAAATAAACCCACAGAAATTGTCAACTGATCTTTGACAAAGGAGAAAAAGCAATGCAATGGAGAAAAGATAGTGTTTTCCATAAATCATGTTGGATCAACTGGATATCCACATCCAAAAAAAAATGAACACATAGACACTACCCCTTCATAAAAATTAACTCAAAATCAATCACAGAACTAAATTTAAAACATAAAATTATAAAATTCCCAGAAGATAGCATAGAAGAAAATCCAGATGTCCTTGCATTTGCAAATATTTTTAGATATGAAGGCATAATCTATGAAAAAATTGGTAAGTTGAACTTCATAAAAATTTAAAACTTCTGCTCTGAAAAATATATCACCAAGAGAATGAGAAAACAAATCAGACTGAGAGAAAATATTTGCAAAAAAAACATATCTGATAAGGAGATGTCATCCAATATATGCAAATAATACTTAAAGCAACTAAAGAGAACAACTTGATTTAAAAGATGGGCAAAATATCTGAACAGAGATCTCACTAAAATCGACATACAGATGTCAAATTAGCATATGCCAAGATGTTCAACATTATATGTCATTAAGGAATGACATGTTAAAATTACAATAATATACCACTATACACCTGTAGAATAACCAAAATCCAGAACACCAACACCAAATGTTGTCTGGGATGTTGAGCAACAAGAACTCTCATTCATCACTGATGGGAATGCAAAATATTGCAGCCACTTTGGATGACTATTTGGCAGTTTCTTTTAAAATGAAACATATTCTTGCCATGTCATCCAGCCACCAGACGCCTTGGTATTGACTCAAGTGAGTTGAAAACTTATGTCCACAGAAGAACCTGCACATGAATGTTTATAGCAGTTTGTTCATAATTGCCAAAACTTGGAAGCAACTAAGGTGTCTTTCAGTAGGTGAAAGGATAGGTAAACTATGGTATGTTCAGACAATGCAGTATTATTCAGCACTAAAAAGAAATGAGTTATCTCCATGAAAAAACAGGGAGAAAACAAATTAATATTGCTAAGTAAAACTAGTCAATCTGTGAAGTCTATATACTGCATTATTCCAGACGAATGACATTTTGAAAAAGGCAAAACTGTGAAGACACTAAAAAGATCAGTGGTTTTCCAGAGTTACGGGGAGGGAGGGATAATAATGAAGCTCAGAGGGCTTTTAGGGCACTGACAGAATTCTGTAGATCATAATGGTGAATATATGTCATTATACATTTGGGTGAATTGCTCACCTTGGCATCCCAAGAAAACTTGGGGCTCCTGGGCCTGTCAGAAAGTGGCATTCTTTACTTACCACAGGTCAGGAACCTGTACAGGAACTGTGTAGACAAGGTATGGGGCCAGTTTTCCCAATGGGCTTTTATTGGCTCTGTAATTCGACTTTGATTCCTTAAAGGAGTCTGTATCTGAAAGCATGCCATTCCAGTCAAAACCTTGATAAAATAACCAGTGTCTCCAATTGTGCCCTGTTATAAAACAGATTCTCACTGCACTTATGCAAATAACTTTGTTGCCATAAGTTAAGAACACACACTAGTTTCCAAATGTTGGAGAAATCAGATAGAGGTAAATATGCTCCATATTTTCTTAATAGGAGTGTATTTTACTCAATTGTTAAAAGCTATAAATAGCTCAAAAGAAAAGCTTTCTTGGCTCTGACAGACAAAAGATCAGCAACATTTTAAGCAAAACATCATAAAAGGATTTATTTCACTCTTCTATTAGTTTAGTCCATGCAGTTAACTCCAGTTATGCTTGATATTCATGAACATTACAGCTCTCCATGGGAGACTTAGAAGTTCTTCCTCTATTCTCGTGTTATCAGAAACTGCAGATCTCCAAAGTTATCAGAAACCTGCATTCAAGAGCACCTGTCAGAGTCCTATGCTGATTATGAAACCACCTTTTCAAAGGGATAAAAGTAAAACAACTGTGGATGATAAGACTTAGAATAGTCACAGTTAAAGACACAATTGACAAGGAAGGTTGGTTACTTCTGTGGCACAAAACAATTTTATATAATAACCATAATTTCTACTGATAACATACACTAAGACATATCAGAATCACAGGAATTCCATATAATTCTGGAATACATAGTAATAACACATTTATATAAATACAATCCAAAGAAGGTTAAACACTTTTCATATTTGACAATACTCCCTGTATGATTTTATTATATCAAATAAGCTGAATATGTCTCTTTTGAACTTCAGGGCACTATTATAAAAAAAAAAATGATGAGGACCAAAGTTAGAATTTGACTTTGGAAAGTTTGTCAAATATAAAAATTTAAAACACAAGATATCACAAAATAGGATCACAGGCCATTGTAAAATAAGTCATTAATTCAGCAAAAGTGATAACTCAAAGATTTTTTTTAAAAAAGGCAAAAATCTTTATTCTTTGAGAGACAGTTAATTTCCCAAACAATAAGCCCTAATAAAGATAGCATGAGGCCATTTAAATATGTTTTTCAAAATTTTATAAACAATCTATAAAATTTTAATCATCTTGACCATAAGATATAGTTTCCAAAAGCCTTTTTGTAACCTTTATAACCTTTCATTAAGGAGCGGGTTAATGCTATAAGAAAACCGTGTTAATCTGACACATGGGGCCCATATACTGGTCTTGGGTCAGTGTGCGTTTGAGGTTAATGATTAATTTGTAGAGAAACCAAACTTACTTTATCTCTCACAATTGGCCCTTACAATCTCACGTGCCCACCACTTCTGCAATAGTTCCAGGGCCTTGAGTTGAATAGTGTTAATTTCTGGCCCTGTGTCTCAGGAATTCAGTCTATCTTGATTGGCATTTTCTACCAGGTATTAAGATGAAGTTTTAACTGCTGTCAGTGTTTAAGATTTAGTAAGACTTTGGGTCCTTTTTAGACTCAGGATTCAAAGTCCTGTATCAATGGCATGAGAATTTTGAAACCATATACACAAAGTTACACAGATGTAATAACCTTAAGGTTTTTAAATTTTTTTTTCTAAGCAAACCCAAACTTACTAATAATGACATAGGAATTATTTTCGTAAAGTGTAAAATCTCTTTATTAGGACAATTACTCAAAAGCAAAAGAAAAGACCTTCTGCTGGTCCCTATGGGTAGTCTATTTAGATAAAGAAAACAGAACCCCCAAAACGGAGTGTCATTATTTGCTCTGAGCTCTTCAAGGGGTTTTAGTCATTAGAAACCTTCTCTAGATTTTTCTTGGTACCGAAGATGGTGAAGGGGGAAGAAGGAATAGGGTGGAAGAAAAGGAAATGAAAGATCATTTTTTTAAAGACGGGAAGCACAGAAGCCAAACACAGGTTTTGTTATTTTGTTTTTGTTTTCTTTTTTCCTTTTTGCAGCTGAAGGAATTTTAGCCAATTCAGAAAGGCCTTGTTTCCCATGATTTTGAGTTATCATTCGGATTTGACCAATTCAGGTATGGTTGGTCAAATCTGATGGGAGAAAGACCTGAAAAACCAACAACAAAAAACCCCGCAATATGATTACCAAGCACTCTAATGGGAAGGAGAAATTAAGCTACATTGTTACCGGTGGAAGAAATCCATGTTATCGGCCGGGCGCAGTGGCTCACGCTTGTAATTCCAGCACTCTGGGAGGCCGAGGCGGGCGGATCACGAGGTCAGGAGATTGAGACCACGGTGAAACCCCGTCTCTACTAAAAATACAAAAAAATTAGCCGGGCGTGGTGGTGGGCGCCTGTAGTCCCAGCTACTCGGAGAGGCTGAGGCAGGAGAATGGCGTGAACCCAGGAGGCGGAGCTTGCAGTGAGCCAAGATTGCGCCACTGCACTCCACCTGGGCGACAGAGCAAGACTCCGTCTCAAAAAAAAAAAAAAAAAAAAAAATCCATGTTATCAGCGGTGAATCTGTATAGATCGGCTGCAACCTCAATTCTTGCCTCCTCAGAAGAAAGAATATGACTGAGGGGCATAAGGCAGAAGAAGAGACCTAGGCAAGTTTCAGAGCAGGAGTAGAAGTTTATTAAAGGAAGGAAAGGAAAGAGAAAAAGAATAGTATAACTTTGAAGCGGCTGAATTGAGAAACCAAGTGCTCAGCCTGACCTCTTGACTTGGGGTTTTATATATTGTCATACTTCTGAGATCTTAGATTACTTCTCCGCACTCCTGAGATCTTATTGGGAAGTTTCTGATCAGTTTCAGGTGTGTTCTATCTACTAGGAGACTGCCTTTCCCTGGCACTGGCTGTGACCAATTATTACTTTAGAGAAACAGTTAAAAACCACCTGACTGTCAACCTGATGGTCTCCCAACACTCCTGGTGTGTGTGTGGGTAGTTCTCCTCTGCCCTACTCATACCTGAGTAGCTATCTACTGTAATAAGATGACTAAGAATTGTAACTTTAGCCAATATGAAGCCCCAATTCAACTACTTAACTAGGAGTGGGTCTCAGGCTGAAGACTGCTTTCTACCATTCTAGAAGCAGGAAAAAACTCAAACTCACCATCCTTCCCTGTTGGAAGTGAGCTCAAACTACAGAAAGGTGTTACCTGCCTTCCATTGTCATGGAAGCAGGAAAACTTGCCTTCCTAGTTGGAAGCAAGTAAAACTCCAGAAAAGGAGTTGTACAGCAAAATAATTTTTGATCTCAACCAAATTTTGGAAGATCAGGGATTATCTGGAGGGAGAGGAGCTCCCAGGCCTCAGAAAGGATGTCCTATTGGGTTTGAGCCATAAAGATAGCTCAAGCTGGTAGCAAGCCCTGATAGATTTGTCAAAGGTCAAGGCCACCTCCACTCAGTGTCCACTCATGATTACTAAAAGTGAACCCCAAATATCTGAGACAGGTCTCAATTTAGAAAGTTTATTTTGCCAAGGTTAAGAATACCCACATGGCACAGCCTCAGGAGGTCCTGATGCCATGTTCCCAAGGCGATAGAGGCACAGCTTGGCTTTACACATTTTAAGGAGACATGAGACATCAATCCATATATGTAATATGTACATTGATTTGGTCTGGAAAGGCAAGACAACTCAAAAAGGGGAGGGTGCTTCCAGGTTATAGGTAGATGAGAGAAAAACAGTTTCATTCTTCTGAGTTTCTGATTAGCCTTTCACGGAATGTGCAATTTACAGGAATAGTCACTTATGCATTAGTCTGGCTTAGTGAAGCAACAGGGCAACAGAAACAATCAGATACGCAGTTGTTTCATCTGAGCAGAGGGATGACACTGAGTTCTGCATGTCTGTTGTTCACAAGGAATTTCCTATGGGCAAATTGCGAGGAAGGTATGTCGATTTTTTAAATCTTTACGCTATCTTATTTAGGAATAGAATGGGAGGCAGGTTTGCCTAACGTAGTTAACAGCTTGACTTTTCCCTTTGGCTTAGTGATTTTGGGGAGATTTATTTTCCTTTCAAAAAACCAATAAAATATACAATACTAAGGCTGAACCCTAATATAAGCAACTATGGACTTTGGATGATAATGATGTGTCAATGTAGATTTATTGATTGTAACGAATATATCACTCTGATGTAAGATGTTGATAATGAGGAAGTCTGTCTTGGGGACGGGTATCAGAAGGGATATGGGAATTCTCTATATTTTCTGCTCAATTTTTCCATGAACTGCCAGCAAATATACATTTTTTTAAAAAAAATCAGCATTTTCTGTAGCTTTATAATAAATTTGGATACCTTGTAGTATAAGTTTTCCATCTTTGTTATTTCTTGTTTGAGATTGCCTTGTCTAATCTTGGCCTTAGTAATTTCATTTCAATTTTGAAATTATCTCTTCAATTTTAGTAACATAATCATGTGGGATTTTGAATATACTTTCCATTTAATCTACAGATCAATTTTGGGAGAGTTGACATAGTGAAAATATTTTGTCTTAAATCCATGAATATAGTAAATCTTTCCATTTATGTATGTATTCTTTAATTTATCTCATTAATGTTTGTCATTTTCAGAATAAAAGGGTTGCATGTGTTTTGTGGTTTTCTTTATATGTTATGGATTTTGCTGTTATACATCATTATTCTTAATTTTTCAATTTTGTTTGTTTGTATATAGAAATACAATTCATTTTTAACTATTGATCTAATATAGGGTACCTTGCTAAATTTACACATTAATCTTAATTATTTGTTGTATGATATTTTAGGCTTTCTCTTTATTTTTTATTTTTAGTTATTATGGATACACAATAGTTGTACATATTTATGGGATACATATTGTATTTTGATACAAGCATACAACGTGTAATGTCAAATAATGGTAACTGGTATATCCATCACCATAAGCATTTATCACTTCTTTGTGTTAGGTACATTCCAGTTCCACTCTTTTAGTTATTTTAAAATATATGATAAATTATTGTTAACTAATGTTCCTCTATTGTGCTACCTCACACTAGATCTTATTGCTCTTATCTAACTGTATGTTTGTACCCATTACACACTATAAATGCTCCTGACAAGGATAGTTTTGTATTTTTTATTCTAGTTCTTCCCCCTACATCTTGTTTTCTTACTCTTATTTCATTGCTAGAGCCCCATGTACAATATCAAATAGAGACTGGATAACAGGAAGCTTGGATTGGCTCTCCATTAAGATAGGGCCCACATAAGCAAGGTATTAATTTGTAATGTGGCATTTAAAGTTTGAAACTCATTTGGCAATAGCCAGAAACAACTTGT
Organism: Symphalangus syndactylus; assembly: GCF_028878055.3. Lineage (NCBI taxonomy): Eukaryota > Metazoa > Chordata > Mammalia > Primates > Hylobatidae > Symphalangus > Symphalangus syndactylus. The sequence goes on from NC_072447.2 coordinate 96,368,164, forward strand.
TTACATTGTTTAGGAGTGAGTGGGTTCGTGTTTTAAAGCTGGTTTAACCAGTTACATATCCAGACTTAGCTCCATGACAAGTGGGGCATAAAACATGCTACTGTAAACATGAGCCTGAGATCTTCTGAAATCAAGGGCACATTTGTTTCTTTAAGTATAATAAAAAGGCCTCTCTCCCATTATCCTACGTGAACTAATGCAGGAACAGAAAAATAAATACTGTGTGTTCTCACTTACAAGTGGGAGCTAAACACTGAGAACACATGTACACAAGTGAGCAAAAGACACCAGGGCCTACTTGAGGGTGGAGGGAGTGAGCAGGGAGAGAATCAAAAAACGGGCACGGTGGCTCACACCTGTAATCCCAGCACTTTGGGAGGCCGAGGCAGGTGGATCACAAGATCAGAAATTTGAGACCAGCCTGGCCAACATAGTGAAACCCCGTCTCTACTAAAAATACAAAACATTAGCTGGGTGTGGTGGCGGGTGCCTGTAATCCCAGCTACTCGGGAGGCTGAGGCAGGAGAACCACTTGAACCTGGGCGGCAGAGGTTGCAGTGAGCCGAGATTGCACCACTGCACTCTAGCCCGGGCAACAGTGCGAGACTCCACCTCAAAAAAAAAAAAAAAAAACCCAGACAAACAAACAAACAAACAAAAAAAGACTTAACAGGTAATATGCTTATGACCTAGGTGATGAAATAACCTATAGACCAAGCCCCTGTAACATGCAATTTACCTGTATAACAAACCTGCACATGTATACCTGAAACTGAAATAAAAGTTAAAAAAAATCCTTTCTCCAGGGAAAAGATCAGGTGGTCTTACTATTATAAAGGTTTGGATTCCCTGTGCTTGAGGTTCCTCTCCAGTAATAGAACCTATTGCTTATGCAGGTATCACCTCACCCTCCTCTCAGTGCCCTGTGTAAACTGGGGCCCAGGAAACTTGCAAAATTGCTAGTATTTTGACTACTGCATTATTGCAAGCAGTAAACTATACTTTGTTTCTGTTTGAAGAGTCTCATGCCTTCTGCCAGCATCAATGAAACCATGGCAAATTAACTTGCCATCTTGCAAATAGAGTAAAATCTCAGATTATTCATAATTTTAACACTATGCTACCCATGTTTTCAGAAATCTTCTTTGTAAGCAAGAAATTTATCTAAAGAAAATTAAATTATATTTTAAATAACAACTACAACAGTTAGGGGAAATGACTTTCAATTGGCTTTGTACAAATGCAAATGCTTATTAATGCAAGGATTCAAGAAATTCAAGCTTAACTTTGTTAAGATTATTCCAAGTTTTGCTTGCTTTTCACCATCTTGTTTGATCTTGACTATTGGTAGTGTATAGAAACCTGCAAGAATAATCAAATGCTTATGTAATTTTGCCAGAGAGCAAAATATTCATAAAGATGCAATAACAAAAATTAAAAAACATATTTTATCAAGTGGTAAAGTAAGAGTAATTATTTTTATTTTATTTATCTTTTATTTCTAAAGTCAGAGATTATAGTATTAATTTCCTCAGATACATTTTGAAATGTTTTAGAGCACAATTTAATTAGAGAAGAAGGATCGTTATTAATTATTTTCCATTCACTAAGACACTTCAGTTATGAAGAAATCTAGTTTAGGAATGCATACCCTAATGAACCCCAAAATATTATTATTCTCCTTGTTTACTACAGATATACAGGAGGTAACATACAGTGGTTTATTGTATTTCAATGTATGAACATAATAATCTATATTGAAAAGCAAATATCCATTTCAATGTTGTCTATACTCATAAGTGTATTTGTTATAAAGTGACAGTTTCAATAGGAAATAAGAGCTAAATCATTTTCTTTTATGTAAAAGAAGTTGTATTTTTTGTTTTAATGATGTTGGCATTTCATCATGCTCAAGGAATATTAAATATTTGCAAATATTTTTTATCTCAAGCCACCTCTCTATTATTGTATGTGGACAAATATTATTTGTTTAGGAATACACTTAGTGTTCAAAGTGTACTTTGAACACTAGCAATAAATGCATTGTGTAGCTCTGAATAAGTCAGTCTTGGGAATAAAAGGCAGATGAATCCCTAAATTAGTGTAATTCTTGACAGAAAACAGATGGAACACTAAATCAGTGTAGTTAAAGAGAGTTTAATAAAAATTACCATTTACCAAAATGTGAAAACAATGCAGTATGATAAAGTGCACTGATATTAACAATAGCAAAGAGACATTACCACTTTTAATTTTGAAGGAGTAACAGGAGGTATTAGATACAGAGACTTGGTGAGAACTCAAACTCTGGTTGTTGGATGGGGCCATCCAATAAAAGATGTGGCCCCTTACATAATGGTACAGGGCTCCTGACAACATATAATCTGATAAGGAAGGATCCAAAGCAATTGCTACGCTGACATTGCACTCTACCAATTTTTTGAGGTATTGACAATGTCTCTTATTGGCCATGCCCAACTTGAAGACAGAGGCTCTGAGTGTCCCCATCCCCACAGCTCACTGGATACAGCCCACACTACAGATCTTTGATGGGTCCCATACTTGAGGCACTGGGCAGAGGCATGCTGGCCCACTTGAAACAGAGAACAACTAGCTCTGCTGTTCCCATGCCCCCTCTCACCATGTACTCTGGGCCTATAGTGAGAGTGCCAGCCCTAATGATCTCTGAATCACCTTGAAGAAATAATTCCTCCCTGGTCTCAAAGAATAGCTAGTGCCTGGCTGCTGTAGAGATGGCTGATTAGATTTGTAGTTCTTTTATAAAGGCACTAACCCATTTCTGAAGGCTCCACCTTCATGAAATAATTATCTCCCAAATGCCTCCTCTCTTAATACCATTACACCAAAGACTAGGATTTCAAAATATAAATTTGGGATGGTGGTGGGAAGACAGAAACATTCATCCCATAACAAAATCCTAACCTCCAATGTGATGGCATTTTGGAAATAATTAGATCATGAGGAGGGAGCACTAATGAATGTGTGTAGTTTCCTTCCTTGTAAGAAGAAAGACAAGAGAGATTATTTCTCTCTAGGCCATGTGAGAACTCAATGAGGAGACCACTATCTGCAAGCCAGGAAGAAAGCTCTCATCACACACCAGATCTGCCAGTGCCTTGATTTTGGACTTCCCATACATTAAAGCTGTGAGAAATAAATGTTTGTGTTTTAAGCCACCCAGTCTATGGTATTCTGTTGTAGCCTTCTGAGCTAAGACATCAGATAAATAGTTGCAAGGAAAAGGAATTTCCTCTGTTCTTAGTTGAATGTGTACATTCTAGCATAAATCTGTGGCCACAATCTTGGCTACACTGCATTTATTTTTTAACAGCTTTAGTGAGATACAATTTGCATACAAAAATGTTTTGCAGTTTTTTTTTTTATTTTGGAGGTTATATACTTCATTAGATTTACTTATAAGAGTATTTGATATTTTTAATGATGCAATTGCTATGATTTTTAAACTATTTTATTTGCTTTATGTAAATAAATTCATCTTATCTATTTACTTTGTATACAATATATATTTCCTTAATTAATTGTAATATTCTCTTAGTAGGTTGTTACATACTTTCTATGCATTTACAAAGACAAAGATTTTCTTTCTTCATTTCCAGTACTTATTGCATTGTTATTTCCTGCCATATTTTACTAGTTAGGTTTTCCAGTACAACACTGAATAGAGGTGGAGATAGTGTCCATCTCTTTTTCACTCCAAATCTCTGGTGGAGTAATTAAGGTGTAGGTTTTGTGTGGATTTCTATTATCAAATTGGGTGGTTTTCCTCATACTACATTTTGCTAATATGTTTTATTTATTGGAAATGAGTGTTGGAATTCTGAGTTTGGGTCTGACGTAAAAAAAATGTGGAAGTCATTACTCCATTCTAACAATATGTAAAAAGATGGACAAACTGAAAAATCAACAAATCTTAGATCCATCAGAGAGGCAGGATCACAGCAAACCATTGCCTCCAAAATTGAGGAGACTGGTTGGAGAATGCCAAAAATTATAACATCCATATAAGTTTCTGCTTTGTCTTTTAGGCTTAATAGTATTTTGATTTATTGGATAATATCCCATTGTATCAATGTGCCAAGGTTTATTCAGCCACCTTTTCAAAGGCATCTAGGTTGCTCCCAGTTTTTGGCAATTATAAATAAAGCTGCTATAAATACTTGTGTTCAGGTATTTGTATGCACAAAAGCTTTCAAATAAATTGAGTCAGTATATAGGAACAAAGTTGCTGGATTATTTACCTTTGTATGAAACTGCCAAACTATCTTCTAAAGTGACTGCAGCATTTTGCATTCCCCCTGGCAATGAACGAGACTTTCTGTTGGTCCACACCCTTGTAGGCATTTGTTATTGTCAAGTTTTTGGATTTTAGCCATTCTAAAAGCCATGTGGTGGTATCTCATTGCTTTAATTTACATTTTTTTTAATGACAAGTGATGTTGAGCATTCATATGCTTATTAGTCATCTGTGTATTTTTGGTGAGAGTCTAGATCTTTTGCGTATTTTTCAGTTGAGTTGTTTTTTGTTGTTGTTGATTATGTTGAGTTTCTAAGAGTTCTTCATATATTTTGGATACAAGTCATTTACCAGTTATGTGTTTTGCAGACATTTTCTCCAAATCTGGAGATTAGCTCTATAATCTCTCAACAATTTCTTTAGCAGATAAAAAGGCTTTTAGTTTTAATGAAGTCCAAATTATCAAATTTTTCTTTCAAAAACTGTGCTTTTGGTATTTTATCTAAAAAGTCATCAACAAATTCAAGGTCACCTATGTTTTGTCTTGCTATCTACTAGAAGTTTTATAGTTTTGCATTTTACATTCCGATTTATAATCTTTTTTGAATTAACTTTTGTAAAAGACATAAAATCAGTGTCTAGATTCATTTTTTTGGCATGTGGATGCCCAATTTTTCAAGACGTTTCTGGAAAATACTATATTTCTACCATTGAATTGCCTTTGCCCCTTGGTTGAATAATCAGTGGACTAGATTTGTGTGTCTGCTTCCTTAGTTCCTTATACTGTTCCTTTAAATCTCTTCATCTACTATTTTTCCAATATGACATTGTTTTAATTATTGAAGCTTTATAGTTTGTCATCAAGTTAAGTACAGTCAATCCTTCAACTTTGTTCTTCTTCATTATTGGGTTGGCTATTCTAATTATTTTCTCATTCCATAGACACTTGCTGGGATTTTGATTGGGATTGCATTGAATCTATAGATCAAGTTAGGAAGAACTAGATTCTTAACAATATTGAGCCTTCTTATTTACAAATATTAATAAAAGGTCTCCATGCATTTAGATCTTTCTTTTATTTTTTCATAAGTTTTGTAGTTATCCTCATAAGGATCTTGTACATATTTTATTAAATTTTCCCCAATTATTTCATATTTAGGTGCTGATGTAAATTTTATTGTTTTTAATTTTACATTCAAATTATTGCTGGAATATAAGAAAGCAATTGCATTTTGTATATTAACTTTCTGTGCTGCATCCTTGTAATAATTTTTTACTAATTCCAAGGGTCTTTTGCTAATTATTTGAAACTTTCTGTATTAAAAATAATGTCAATTGTAAACAAATACAGATTTATTTTTCTTCCCAATTTGTATACCTTGTATTTTCTTTCTTTGATTTACTGCATTACTTAGGACTTCCAGTACAATTGTGAATAGGAATGCTGACAGGGAACAGACTTGCTTTGTTCACAGTATCATCACAAAGTATGACATTCACTGTAGGCTTTGTGTAGATCTCCTTTATTAATATGGGAAGTTCCCCTTTATTCCTCATTTCTGAAGAGTTTTTATCATTCATGGGTTTTAGATTTTATCATATGCTTTTTTTTGCATCTATTGATATTATCATGTATTTTAGCATGTTTATGTGAAAGACTACAAATAACTGATATTTAAATGTTGAACTAGCGTAAATATCTAGAATAAATCCCACATAGACATAGTGTATACAGTTTTATACATTGCTGAATTTGATTACCCGACATTATGTTGAGGATTTCTCTATGTTCATGAGAGACACTGATCTGTAGCTTTTCTCTCTTGTAATGCTTTTATCTGGTTTTATTCTGAACTCACAATGAGTTAGGAAGTGTTCCCTCAGTTTCCATCTTCTGGACAAGATTATAGGGAATTAGCACAATTTCATCCTTAAATGGTTGGTAGAATTCTAGAGTAAACTCATCTGGTCTGGTGCTTTCTGTTTTAGAGAGTTACTAATTAGTGATGTAATTTCTTTAATAAAGGAATATATAGATTATCTTTTTCCTTTTGTGCTAGCTGTATAGATTGTACCTTTCAAGGAATTTTTTAAATTAAATCTAAATCGTCAAATTTTTAAGCGTGCAGTTATTAATAATATTCATTTATTGCCCTTTTAATGTTCATTGGAGTCAGTAATGATGGAGCATTTATCATTTCAGAGGTTAATACTAATTTGTATTTCCTCTATTTCTTTCTTGGTTAGCCTAGCTAGAGGTTTATCAATTTTATTGACCTTCTGAAAGAACCAGCTTTTGATTTTATTATTTTTCTTTATTGTTTTCCTATTTCAATTTCATTGAATTCTACTCTAAATTTTACTTTTTTCTTCTCTTTGCTTTCAGTTTATGTTGTTTTTCTTTCTACAGTATCCTGAAAAGGAAGCTTATACCATTCATTTCAGGTTTTTCTTTTTTTCTAATATACGAATTCAATGCTATAAGTTTTGTGTTAATCATTGCTATCACTGAATCTCACATATTTTAATAGGTTATGTTTTCATTTTCATTCAGTTCAAAATATTTTTAAAATTTCTCTTGAAACTTCTTCTTTGGTCCATCTGCTATTTAGAAGTTTATTGTTTAATTTATAATTCTAAAAATTTTTCTAGCTATCTTTCACTTACTTTTTCTAGTTTAATTCCATTGTGATATGATTTGCGTTTGTTTGGTTGGTTGCCCAAAATATGAACCCAAAGGAGGTTCAAAGTGAGTGAATTGGAAATTGTCCACCTGCTTCGGCTCAATGTAGAGAAAAGTATTTAAAGGCTTAGAGAGTCTTGAATATTAGAGTAGATTTGTCTACTCTAATATTAAGACTTAATTATTCACACTGGGATGGTCCAGGAGATGTACCTTTCACCAAAACTGAGAAAAAATAAATCGATTACAGGAAGTCCCAGGATCCCTGAAGAATTTTGATCACTCTTCTCTGTAGGCCAGATCTTACAGAGGATAATGCAGTAACTGAATTGGGAAACCTAGATGCAATGGAAGTAATTGGATAGCAGTGTGGCAGGAGGCAAGTGGCAGCACCAAACTGCCAAAGGCAAGGTGGGCATGTTTAACATAATAAAGAACACGACTACCCTGCCCCTACCTGAACACTTACTTCGGAAGTGGCTCTGCAGTTCTGTGAGGAGGAAATCTCAGAGACAACCCACAACCATTTCACCATCGCAACTGCAGTAGTGCCACCCTGATGCCGTAGGGCTGTGGAAGGAACAAAGGGACTAGTCACTAACTTGACACATCCAGCACACCACAGTCACCCCACAGAAACAAATCCAGTCCCTCTTCTCTGTGAGCCCCCATCTCCCACTCATCAACAGACAGCACCCCTGGCTCAGGAATACAGATCGACCATCTAACCCATGGCTGAGCACAACCACTGGTAGTGGCTCTGAGTTTCCTTGGGAAGGGGTTCCCACAGGTAACTGACAGCCCCTCTGCCACTTCAACAGCAGTGATTCTGCGCCTGCTGCCCTTGGTCAGGTGAGGAAATAAAGATCCTGAAGACCTCACCCGCACACTACACACCCAGTCACCACATAGAGAGGAACTCAGTCTCCCCTCCCTGTAAGCCACTGAACCCCTGCTCCTCAACAAGCAGAGCCGTCAGCTCAGGCCAGCGGTGTGGCCACCACAACCCTTGGCTGAACATTCGCAGTAGCAGCAACTCCAAGTTTCTCTGAGGTGGAGCCCCAGAGGCAACTGAAAGCCCCTTTTCCACTGCCACTACAGTTGTACTGTCCTTGCTGCCCTCGCAATAGAGAAGGGTCGAGGACTCTGGATAGGTTAACAGCACCTCCAGAAAGCTGCAGTTGTCTTAAGAGGCCAGTCTGTCTCCCCAATGACCCATCCAAACCCCTGCTCATTACCAGTCAGGGCTCCCTGGTTTGGGCTTACAGAACAGCTGCCCCATTCCAGGCTGATTGCACTGATTGATAGCAGCCCTGCATCTTTGTCATGTGAAGCTTCCAGAGACAAGTGAAAGGCCCACTGCCACAACCATTGCTAAGTTCCCTTCCCCTGCTGCCTCTATGCTGAAGAGGAAACATAAATCCTGAGCTTGCTTCCAGAGCTGTGGTGTGCTGCCTTGGAGTGCCAAGCCAAAATCTGCAGCCAGCACTCAAGAGGGAGAAGATTCCACACTTTCAAAGCACCGAGAGGGAGAATGACTGAAGTCATGAGGAAACACAGAGGAGCTCCGTGGATGAGCAAGAAGCTACCTACTTGCCATTACACATAAGCACCAACTACTGGATCACAGATCAAAGCTTCAACACCAAAAACACTTTCGTAATATAGGCCCTGTGAAACAAGGACAAAAATTCAGCTAAAATTAAAGACCCCACACAAAGCCTTCACCATCTGAAAACATCCAGAAAATAAGTCTACTGGCTGTACTCAAATTACACCACAGGTAAAAGAACAACAGCCTACATAGATGACAAAGAACCAGCAAAAGAAATCTGGCAACTGAAAAAGCCATAGTGGTTTCTTTCCTCTAAATTAGTGCACTAGTTCCCTAGCAAGGGTTCTTAACTGGGAACAAAAATCACTGAGATTCAGGAGAAAGTTGACACCCAATCCAAGGAATCTATGGATTACAATAAAATGATAAATGATACGATAGACAAAATAGCCATTATAAAAAAAAAACTAAACTGATCCGATAAAGCTGAAAAACACACTACAAGAATTTCATAATATACCTATAATAATACCTATAAATGGAGCTACCATATGATCCACCAATCCTGCTGCAGGATATATAACCAAAAGAAAGGAAATAAGTATATCAAAGAGATATCTGCACTCCTTTGTTTGTTGCAGCACTGTTTACAACAGGTAAAATTTGGAAGCAACCTAACAGTCCATTAGCAGATGAATGGATTAAAAAAAGTAGTAATATACACAATCGAGTACTAATCAGCCATAAAAAATAATGAGATGCAGTCATTTGCAACGACATGGGAGGAACTGGAGATAACTATCTTAAGTGAAATAAGCCCAGCACATAAAGACAAACATCACATGTTTTTACTTATTTATGGAATCTAAAAATCAAAGCGATTGAACTCAGGGACAGAGAGAATAGAGGGATGGTTACCAGATGCTGGGAACGGTAGTGGGGTGTTGAGGAGAGGTGGAGATGGCTAATGGGTACAAAAATTAAGTTTGAAAGAATGAGTAAGGCCTACTATTTGATAGCACAGCAGGGTGACTATAATCAATAATAACTTTTTTTAATAAGGAGTGTAATGGGATTTGTTTGCAATGCAATGGATAAATGCTTGACGTGATGGATACCTTATTCTTCATGATGTGCTTATTTCACATTGCATGCTTGTATCAAAACATCTCATGTACCTCATAAATATGTACACCTACTATCAATGTACCCACAAAAAATAAAAAAAATAAATTTAAAACAAGAATTTCATAATGCAATCACAAGTATTAACAGCTGAATAGACCAGGCTAAGGAAAGAAGGTCAGTGCTCCAAGACTGGCTCTCTGAAATTACTCAGTAAGATATAAATAAAGAAAACTAAAGAATGAAGAAAAACTCCAAGAAATATGGGATTATGCAAGGAGACCAAATTTACAACTCACTAGTTTCCTTGAAAGAGATGAGGTGAAACCAAGCAATTTGGAAAACATATTTGAGGACATCATCCATGAATTATTCTCCAACCTCACTAGAGAGGCCAACATTCAAATTTAGGAAATGTAGAGAACCACTGTGAGACACTAGACAAGAATACCATCTCCAAGAAACATAATCATCAGATTCTCCCAGGTTGGAATGGAAGAAAAAATGTTAAAGGCAACTAGAGAGAAGGGACACATTACCTACAAAGGGAACCTAACCAGGCTAACAATGGACCATTCAGTAGTAACTCGGTAAGCCAAGAGAGACTCTAGGCCTATATTCAGCATTCTTAAAGAAAAGAATTTCCAACCAAGAAAGTCATTTCCAACCGAACTAAGCAACACAAGTGAAGGAGAAATAAGATCGAAATAAGATCCTTTTCAGCAAATGGTGAAAAGATTTGTTACTACCAGACCTGAATTGCAAGAGGTCCTAAAAGGAGCACTAAATATGGAAAGGAACTACCACTACCATCCACTACAAAAACACGCTTAATTACACAGACCAGTGACACTATAAAGCAACCACACAAACATGTCTGCTTAATAACCAGCTAACAACATGATGGCAGGATCAAATCTGCACACATTAATACTAACTTTTAATATAAATGAATTAAATGCCCAATTAAACAGCAAAGAGTGGAGAAATGGATTAAGAAGCAAGATCTAAGGGTATGTTGTCTTTAAGAGACCCATCACAAATGCACTGGCACCCATAGGCTCAAAATAAAGGAAAGGAAAAAAATTTAAAGCAAATGGAAAACACAAAAAGCAGGGGTTGCTGTATGAATTGCAGACAAAACAAATTTTAAACCAACAAAAACAAAAAGAAAAAAGAAGAGCATTACGTAATGATAAAGGGTTCAATTCAACAAGACCTAACTATCCTAAATATATACACACCCAACACAGGAGCAACCAGATTCATCAAGCAAGTTCTTAGAGATGTACAAAGAGAGTTAGATTCCCACACAATAACAGTGAATGGCTTTAACACCTGACAGACAATATTAGACAAATCCTCAAGACAGAAAACAAAATTAACAAAAACAAAAAGAACCTGCACTCAACACTTGAACAAGTGGACCTAATAGACATCTCCAGCCCAAAACAATAGAATACACATTCTTCTCATCACCACATGACATAATCTAAAATCAACCACACAACCAAATATAAAATAAATCCTCAGCAAATTCAAAAACCTGAAATCATACAATCCACAGTCTTGGATGACAAAGCAATAAAAATAGAAATAAGCACCAAGAAAATCACTCAAAAGCATACAATTAAATGGAAACTAAACAATGTGTTCTTCAATAACTTTTGGGTAAATAATTAAGTTAAGGCAGAAATCAAGAATTTCTTTGAAATGAATGAAAACAAAAATACCAGATACCAAAATGTCTGGAATGTAGCTAAGGCAGCATTAAGTAGGAAGTTTGTAACACTAAATGTCCACATCAAAAAGTTAGAAAGATCTCAAATTAACAACTTAACACTACAACTAGAGGAATGAGGGTAACAAGGCAACCAACCCCAAAGATAGCAGAAGAAAAGAAATAACCAAATCAGAGCTAACCTGAAGAAAATTGAGATGTGAAAAGCAACAGTAAAGGTCAGAAAATCCAGGAGAGTATTTTCTGAAAAAATAAAATAAACAGAAAGATAGACCACTAACTACCCGAATAAAAAAGAGAGAGGATCTACATAAATACAATTAAAAATGACAAAGGAAATGTTACCACTGACCCCGCAGAAAAACGACAACAACAAAAAACCCTCAGAGACAACTATGAATATATCTATGCATCTGTGTATACAAACTAGAAAATCTAGAAGACATGGATAAATTCTCAGACACATAAAATCTACCAAGACTAAATCAGGAAGAAATTGAATCCCTGAACAGACAAATAATGAGTTCCAAAATTGAATCAGTAATAAAAAGACTACCAACCAAAAAAAGCCCAGGACCAGATGGATTCACAGCTGAATTCTATCAGATATATAAAGAAGAGCTAAAACCATTCCTAGTAAAACTATTCCAGAAAAATTGATAAGGAGGGACTCTTCCACAACTTATTCAATAAGGCCAGCATCATCCTGGTACCAAAACCTGGCAGAGACAAAGAAAAGAGATAATTTTAGGCCAATATCCTTGATGAACAAAGATGCAAACATCCTCAACAAAATACTAACAAACTGAATCCAGCTGCATATAAAAAAGCTACTCTACAAGAACAAGTGGGCTGTATTCTTGCAATGCAATGTTGTTTCAACATTTGAAAATCAATAAATGTGATTCATCACATACACTGAACTAAGGGAAAAACCACATGATCATCTCAATAGATGCATAAAAAGCTTTCAATACAATTCATCATCCTTTCACGTCAACAACTCTCAACAAACTAGGAATTAAAGTAACATATCTCTAAGTAATAAGAGCCATCTATGACAAAGCCACAGAAACATCACACTGAATAGCTAAAAGCTGGAAGCATTCTCCTCGAAAACCAGAACAAGACAAGGATGCCCTCCCTCACCATTCCTATTCAGCTTAGAATCGGAAGTGCTGGCCACGGCAATCAGGCAAGAGAAAGACATAAAGGGCATCCAAATAGAAAGAGAAGAAGTCAAACTATTCATCTCTGCAGATGACAAAATTCTCTATCTAGAAAAGATATAGGTTGATACAATTCTATATCTAAATATTCTTCAAAAAACTATAAAGACTATTCATTCAAAAAACCTCAATAAACTAGGAATTGAAAGGATATACTTCAAAATAGTAAGAACAATCTATGACAAACCCACAGCCAAGATCATACTGAATGGGCAAAAGCTGAAAGCATTCTCCATGAAAACCAAAACAAAACAAGTACTAGTCAATATAGTACTGGAAGTTCTGTCCAGGGCAATCAGGGAAAATAAGTTAATAAAAGACATCAACATAGGAAGAGAAGAAGTCAAATTATCCCTGTTTGCAGAGGACATGATATTATATCTAGAAAACCCCACAGTCTGCCCCAAAGCTCCTTAATCTGATAAATAACAAGCAAATTTTCAGGATACAAAACCAAAGTACAAGACTCAGTGGCGTTCCTATACACCAAGAACATCAAAGCTGAGAGCCAAATCAAGAATGCAATTCCATTCAAAATTGCCACACAAAGAATAAAATAACTAGGAATACAGCTATCCAAGGTAGTGAAAGATCTCTCCAACGACAATTACAAAACACTACTCAAATAAATCAGAGATGACACAGACAAATGGAAAAACATTCCCAGCTCATGGACAAGAAGAATCAATATCATTAAAATAGCCATGTCACATAAAGCAATTCACAGATTCAGTGCTATGCCTATCAAACTAGCAATGGCATTCTTCATAGAATTAGAAAATCTATTTTAAAATTCATGTGGAACTCAAAAAAACAATTGAATATCCAAGGCAATCCTAATGAAAAAGAACAAAGCTGGAGGCATCATATTACCTGATTTCTAACTATATCACAAGGCCACAATAACCAGAACAGCATGGTTCTGGTGCAAAAACAAACACATAGACCAATGGAACAGAACAGAGAGCCCAGAAATTATGCTTCACACCTAAAACCATCTGATCTATTACAAAGATGACAAAAAGGAACAAGTGAGAAAGGACTACCTCTCCAATAAATGGTGTTGAGATACCTGGCTAGCCATCTGCAGAAGATTAAAACTGGACCCTTTCCTTACACCATATACAAAAATCAACTGAAGATAGATTAAAGACAAGTGTAAAACCTAAAACCACAAAAACTCTGGAAAAATAACCTAGGAAATAACATTCTGGATATAGAACATGGCACAGATTTAAGGACAAAGACTCCAAAAGCAATTGCAACAAAAACAAAAATTGACAAGTGGGACATAATTAAACTAAAGTGCTTCTGCAAAGCAAAATAAACTATCAACAGTGTAGTCAGAAAACCTACAGAATGGAAGAAAATATTTGCAAACTATGGGTCCAACAAAGGTCTAATATTTAGCATCTTTAAGGAACATAAACAAATTTATAAGCAAAAAAGAAAGCCATTAAGAAGTGGGCAAAGGATATGAACAGACACTTTACAAAAAAAGACATACATGTGGCCAAAAAGCATATGAAAAAAAACTCTCAACATCACTAATCATTAGAGAAATATAAATGAAAACCACAATGAGTTACCATCTCACACTAGTCAGAATGGCTGTTATTAAAAAGTCAAAAAATTATAAATACTAGCAAGGTTGCAGAGAAAATGAAATACTTTTACACTGCTGGTGGGAGTGTAAATTAGCTCAGTCATTGTGCAAAGCAGTGTGGTAACTCCTCAAAAAACTTGAAACAAAATTACCATTTGACTCAGTAATCTCCTTATTGAGTATATACCAAAAATAATACAAATGACTCTAGCATAAAGACATAAGCATGCAAATGTTCATTGCAGCACTATTCATGACAGCAAAGACATGGAATCAAATGTGCATCAGTGGTGGACTGAATAAAAAAAAGATACATATACAACATGGAATACTATACAGCCATGAAAATGAACAAGATCATATTTGCAGCAACATAGATGGAGTTGGAGGTCATTAATATTAGCATACTAGTGCAGGAAGAGATAATGAAATACTACACGTTCTAACTTAATAATGGGACCTAAACAACAAAAACATATGAACCCAGAGAGGGGAACAATAGACACCAGGGCCTCCTAGAGGAAGAAGGTAGGAGAAGGGAGAGGATAAGAAAAAATATCTATTGGTTACTTTTCTTATCTGAGTGACAAAATAATTTGTACACCAAACCCCCATGACACACAGTACACCTATGTAACAAAACTGCACATGTACTCCTGAAACTAAAAGTTATAATAAAAAAAAGAGAGAGTAGGTGCGGCACCACTTACTATTACTCCTAAGTGACCCAGTACACAATTTTTAAAATTCCTTTTCCCCTAACTTTATGCTCTGCTGGCATAGAGGGCTTAGTTCCAGAGAGGAGAATGCTTCCACTGAAAACATAACAATGATTCTGTTGAACTTAAGCTAAGACAGCCAACCAGCCTCCTTGGGCTCCTCAGGCCTCTGAATCAACAGGCAAATATGGGAGTTACTGTGCTGGTTGGGGGATGGATCCTGACTACTAAGGGGGAAATTAGACTACTTTACAATGGACGTGAGGAAGAGTATATAGTCACTGTAAAGACTACTTTACAATGGAGGTGAGGAAGAGGATAATACAGGAGATCCCTCGGGACATCTCAATAGTACCATGCCCTGTAATTAAGTTCAATGGAAAACCACAATAACTCAATCCAGACAGGATTATCAAGAGCTCAAACTCTTCAGGAATGAAGGTTTGGACCACCAGGTTAAGAACCACGATGAGCTGAGGTGCTTGCTTAAGGCAAAGGGAGTACAAAATGGGTAGTGGAAGAAGATAGGGATAAATATCGGCATTACAAGTGACCAGTTAAAGAAATAAGGACTCTAATTTTCATGAGAATTTCCTTTTTATTTTGTCATAAAAATGTTTATATATAAAAATTATACATTATATATTAACATATATATGTTTAATATATATTAAGTAAATAATATTTTGCTCTCATTTCCCCCTATCATGTAACATATAATGTATGGACTTTATAAAATAGTTTTAAACAATCGTTCATTTTACATCATACTATTTAGGTTATGAGACATCAAGGAGAAGCAGGACCATCACTCCAGTATTTTACCTTTTTCTATGGAAGTGGTTAGTTCAGTTTCAGTTGTACACAAGATGACTATATCATGTTAGCTGTAATTACGTCCCTGTTACAATTTAGAGATTAGGTTTGGTTTAAGGAGATGCATATGGATGCCAAGTTGACAAGGTGTGGACTTGTGATGGTTAATTTTATGTGTCAACTTAACATGAATAGGAGGTGCTCAGATATTTGGTCAAACATTCTGGGTGTTTCTGTGAGAATGTTTTGGGATAAGATTAACATTTTAATTGTTAGACTGAGTAGAGAAGATTGTCCTTCCTAATGTCAATGGGCTTCATTCTATCAGTTGAAAGCCTGAATAGAATAAAATAGGTGATTTTCCTCTGAAAAGAAATAATTCTTCTTGCCTGACTGTCTTTATCCTGAAACATCATTTTTTTTCCTGCTTTTAGACTCACACTGAAATATTGAAACTTCTGGGGTCTGGAGCCTGTTAGCCTTCATACTGGAACTATACCATTGACTCTCCTGGGTCATAATACAGCATGCCAACAGCAGATCATGGGTCTTGTCAGCTTGCATAATTATGTAAATCATTTCCTTTTAATAAATCTATCTTCCTCTCTTTATCTCTTTCTCTACACCCACCCACGCGTGCGCGCACACACACACACACACACACACAGAGTCATGCATCATTTAATGATAAAAATACATTCTAAAAAATGCCTTCTTAGGTGATTTTGTTGTAAAAACACTACAGAGTGTACTTATATAAACCCAAATGGTAGGCCGGGCGCGGTGGCTCACGCTTGTAATCCCAGCACTTTGGGAGGCCGAGGCGGGCGGATCACGAGGTCAGGAGATCGAGACCACGGTGAAACCCCGTCTCTACTAAAAAAATACAAAAAATTAGCCGGGCGCGGTGGCGGGCGCCTGTAGTCCCAGCTACTCGGAGAGGCTGAGGCAGGAGAATGGCGTGAACCCGGGAGGCGGAACTTGCAGTGAGCCGAGATGGTGCCACTGCACTCTAGCCTGGGCGACAGAGCGAGACTCCGTCTCAAAAAATAAAAAAAAAAAAAAATAAATAAACCCAAATGGTATAGCCTACTACACACCTAGGCTATAGGGTGGTGGCCAAAGATGAGACTCCTTTGCCTTTGGAAAGAGAAGAGTTGAAAGTATTGAATCTGGTGGTTTGAGTGCCAGCACAACTACAGTACAACAGAACAGAAGGTAGACTTCTAAGTTTTTTGTCTCCAGTCTCAGGCTCCCTGATGGAACCTCTGGATCTGCCCTGGGCCTGGGGGAACTTGCCATCCAGAAGGGAAAGACACCATCCTGGTTGGCTTCAAAACATGATAATTGTAGAGCCCCAGGACCTTGAACACAGGCAGTCAGAGAGTGGTTACAATGGGCCTTGGATGAGACTCAGTGCTGTGCCAGCTCCAGGTCTAACCCAGCACAGTTCTAGTTGTGGTGGACACAGGAGTGCTTGTGTCATTCCATCCCCAGCTCCAAGACAGTTCAGAACAAAGATAGGTTCCATTTGTTTGGAAGAAAGTAAGAGAACAAGAATCTCTGCCTGGTAATCCAGATAATTATCCCAGATCTTGTCCAAGATTATTAGGGTGGTACCTCTAGTCTGCAAGAACCACAGTGTTACTAAGCTTAGGGTTCCCCCTAGTGCAGATACAGCTTAGATCACAACACCCAAGTACTTTTGAATATTTGGAAAGCCTTTCCAAGAAGGATGGATACAAACAAGCCCAGACTGAGAAGAGACTGCAATAAATACCTAACTCTTCAATACCTAGACACAGACGAACATCCACAAGTATCAAGACCATTCAGGAAAACATGACCTCACCAAGTAAACTAAGTAAGACACCAAGGACCAATACTGAAAAAAAAAAATAGATATATGTGATCTTTCAGACAGGTAATTCAAAATAGCTGTTTTGATGAAACTCAAAGAATTTCAAGATAACACAGAGAAGGAATTCAAAATTATTTTAGGTACATTTAACAAAGAGATTAAAATAATTTTTTAAAAAATCAAGCAGAAATTCTGGAGTTCAAAAATGCAATTGACGGCCGGGCATGGTGGCTCACGCCTATAATCCCAGCACTTTGGGAGGCCGAGGTGGGTGGATTACCTGAGGTCAGGAGTTCAAGACCAGCCTGGCCAACATAGTGAAACCCCGTCTCTACTAAAAATACAAAAATTAGCCAGGCGTGGTGGCACACCCCTGTAATCCCAGCTACTTGGGAGGCTGAGGCAGGAGAATTGCTTGAGCCCAGGAGGCAGAGCTGAGATTATGCCACTGCATTCCAGCCTGGCCAACAGAGCAAGACTCTGTCTCTAAAAAAAAAAAAAAAAATGCAATTGACATATTGAAGAATGCATCAGAGTCTTAATAGCAGAGTTAATCAAGCAGAAGAAAGAATTAGTGAGCTTATTGGTAGGCTATTTGAAAGATACACAGTCAGAGGGGATGTTATAGTTTGTATATTTCTCCCACTCCAAAACTCATGTTGAATTGTAGTTCCCAATGCTGGAGATGGGGCCCAGTGGGAGGTATTTGGATAATGGGCATGAAAACCTCATGGCTTGGTGCTGTTTTTGTGATGGTGACTTTTCAAGAGATCTGGTCATTTAAAAGTGTGTGCCACCTCCCCACCCCCCACTCTCTCTCTCATTCCTGATTTCACGATGTAAAGTGCCTGCTCCTGTGTAACTTTCAGTAATGATTATAAGCCTTCTGTGTCCTACCTAAGAGTCAAACAGATGCCAGCACCATTCTTCCTTTAAAGCCTTCTGAACCATGAGCCAATTAAACCTCTTTAAAAAAAAATTATCCAGTCTCATGTATTTCTTTATAGAAAAACAAGAATGGCCTAATACAGAAAGTTCATTCTAAGGAGGGAGGCATTGCTACAAAGATACCTGAAAATGTGGAAGCAGCTTTGGAATTGGGTAATGGGAAGAGACTGGAAAACTCTCAAAGCCTCAGAAAAAGAAATGAAGATGAGGGAATTTTTTGTAATTTCTTAGAGACTGGATAAATGCTTTTGACAAAGATGCTGTTAATGACATGCATGGCAAAATCCAGGCTAAGGAGGTCTCAGATGGAAATAAGGAACTTGCTGAGAACTGGAGAAAAGGTCATGAGTATCATGCCATAACAAATAACTTGGCTGAATTGTGTCCATACCCTAGGGTTCTATGGAAGTTTGAACTTCAGATTGATGACCCAGGGTGTATGATGGAAGAAATTTCTAAGCAGCAGACTATTCAAGATGTCCCTTGGCTGCTTCTAACAACCTACACTCAAATGCAGGAGGAAAGAAATGATTTAAAGTTGAAATATAAATTTAAAAGGGAAGCAGAGCATAAAAGTTTGAAAAATTTGCAGGCTGGCCATGTGGCAGAGAAAGAGAATTCTTTCTTGGGAAAGAAACTCAAGTGGGCTGTGGAGGAACCACTTACTAGAAATATTTGCACAACTAAAAGAGAGCCAAGTGTTAATATCCAAGACAATGAGAAAAAGACCTCAAAGGCACTTCACAGACCTTTTTGAGAGCCCCTTTCATCACAGGCCCAGAGGCCTAGAAAGATAGAATGGTTTTGGGGACCTGACCCAGGATTCCATGGCCTTGTGCAGCCTTGAGACATTGCTTCCCATATACTAGATACTCTGGCTCCAGCTGTGGCTCAATAGTGCCAGGGTACAGCTCAGGTTGCTGCTTCAGAGGGTGCAAGCAACAAGCCTTGGTTGTGGGACATGGAGTCAAAAGAGATTAATTTAGAGCTTTAAGTTAACTTGTCTGCTGGGTTTTGAAATTGCATGGGGCCTGTATCCCCTGTCTTTTGGCTGATTTCTCCCTTTAGCAATGAAAAAGTTTACTCAATGTGTATATTCCCATCATATCTTGAAAGTCACTAACTTTTTTTAAAAAAAATAGGCTAAAACGTGGAAGGGATTTGCCGTGTCTCAAATGGGACTTTGAACTTTTGAGTTAATGTTGGAATGAATTAAGACATTGGAGGAGAGTTGGGAAGGCATGCTTGTATTTTCCAATATGAGAAGGAAATGAGATTTGGGAGGAGTCAGGGGTCTAATAATATAGTTTAGATATTTGTTCCCACCCAAATCTCATGTTAAATTGTAATTCCCAGTGCTAGAGGTGGGGGCTGGTGAGAGGTGTTTGGATAATGAGGGCTAATCCCTTATGACTTAGTGCTGTCTTTGTGTAAGGAATTCTCATGAGATATGGTCATAGAAACGTGTGTGGCACTTCCCACCTCACTGTCTCTCTCTCTTGCTCCTGATTTTGCCATATAAAGTGCCTGCTCCTGCTTTACCTTCCTACTGAGAGTGTAAGATTCCTGAGGCCTCCTCAGAAGCTGAGCAAATGCTAGAATTGTGCTTCCTGTAGAGTCTGCAAAACCATGAGCCAATTAAGCCTCTTTTCTTTATTAATTACCCAGTCTCAGATATTTATTTATAACAATGCAAGAAGGACCTAATACAGGAGACAAAAAAAATTATAAAAAACAATTAAGCACACCTACAAGATCTAGAAAACAGCCTCAAAAAGGCAAATCTATGAGTTACTGACCTTCAAGAGGAGCTTGGGGGTATAAAGTTTGTTCAAATGGATAATAACAGAGAACATTCCAAACCTAGAGAAAGATATCAACATCCAAGTACAAGGTGATTATAGAACACCAAGCAGATTTAACCCATAGAAGACTACCTCAAGGCATTTAATAAAACTCTCAAAGGACAGAGATAAAGAAATGCCCTAAAGTCACAAAGAGAATATAAATAAATAACACAATGTAGCTGTCATATGTCTGGCAGCAGACTTTTCAGTGGAAATCTTACAGACTGGGGAGAGTAGTATGATGTATTTAAAGTGCTAAAGAAAACAAAACAAAACAAAACAAAAACCTTTAGCATAGAATAGTCTATTCAGTGAAAATGTCCTTCATACATGAAGGAGAAATAAAGACTCAGAAATAAATAAATAATAAATATATTAAAAAGTATCATTAATAAAATATAAAGATATCCCCCAGACAAACAAAAGCTGAGGGATATCATCAATACCAGACTCGTTCTACAAGAAACACCAAAGGAAGTACTTCAATCAGAAAGAAAAGAACATTAATGAGCAATAACTAATCACCTGAAGGTACAAAATTCACTGGTAACAGTAAGTACACAGAAAAACACAGAATATTATACCACTGTAGCTGTGGTGTGTAAAACACTCTTATCTTAAATAGAAAGGCTAAATGATGAAGCAAAAAAAAATAATAACTTCCATAACATTTCAAGACAAAGACAGTAAAATAAAATATAACTGGAAACAACAAAAAGTTAAAAGGAGGGATGAAATTAAGACATAGATGTTTATTAGTTTTATTTTTGTTTGTTTCTTTGTTTATGCAGCGTCAAGTGATTATCAACTTAAAATAATGGGTTATAAGATAGTGTTTGCAAGCCTCATGATACCTTCAAATCGAAAACATACAATAGATTAACAACAAATAAAAATCAAATAATTAAATCATATCACCAGAGAAAATCACCTTCACTAAAAAGAGACAGGAAGGAAAGAAAGAAGAAAGTGAAGACCACAAAATCACCAGAAAACAAACAACAAAATGGTAAAAGTAAGTCCTTGCTTATCAATAACATGGAATGTAAGTGAACTTCCCAATCAAAAGACACTGAGTGGCTGAATAGAAAAAAAAAAAAAAGGCTGGTTCAACATACGCAAATCAATAAATGTAATCCAGCATATAAACAGAACCAAAGACAAAAAGCACATGATTATCTCAACAGATGTCGAAAAGGCCTTTGACAAAATTCAACAAACCTTCATGCTAAAAACTCTCAATAAATTAGGTATTGATGGGACGTATCTCAAAATACTAAGAGCTATCTATGACAAACCCACAGCCAATATCATACTGAATGGGCAAAAACTGGAAGCATTCCTTTTGAAAACTGGCACAAGACAAGGATGCCCTCTCTCACCACTCCTATTCAACATAGTGTTGGAAGTTCTGGCCAGGGGAATCAGGCAGGAGAAAGAAATAAAGGGTATTCAATTAGGAAAAGAGGAAGTCAAATTGTCCCTGTTTGCAGATGACATGATTGTATATCTAGAAAACCCCATGGTCTCCGCCCAAAATCTCCTTAAGCTGATAAGCAACTTCAGCAAAGTCTCAGGATACAAAATCAATGTGCAAAAATCACAACCATTCTTACACACAAATAACAGAAAAACAGAGAGCCAAATCATGAGTGAACTCCCATTCACAATTGCTTCAAAGAGAATAAAATACCTAGGAATCCAACTTACAAGGGATGTGAAGGACTTCTTCAAGGAGAACTACAAACCACTGCTGAATGAAATAAAAGAGGATACAAACAAAGGGAAGAACATTCCATGCTCATGGGTAGGAAGAATCAATATCGTGAAAATGGCCATACTGCCCAAGGTAATTTATCGATTCAATGCCATCCCCATCAAGCTACCAGTGACTTTCTTCACAGAATTGGAAAAAACTACTTTAAAGTTCATATGGAACCAAAAAAGAGCCCACATCACCAAGTCAATCCTAAGCCAAAAGAACAAAGCTGGAGGCATCACGCTACCTGACTTCAAACTATACTACAAGGCTACAGTAACCAAAACAGTATGGTACTGGTACCAAAACAGAGATATAGACCAATGGAACAGAACAGAGCCCTCAGAAACAATGCCACATATCTACAACCATCTGATCTTTGACAAACCTGACAAAAACAAGCAATGGGGAAAGGATTCCCTATTTAATAAATGGTGCTGGAAAAACTGGCTAGCCATATGTAGAAAGCTGAAACTGGATCCCTTCCTTACACCTTATACAAAAATTAATTCAAGATGGATTAAAGACTTAAATGTTAGACCTAAAACCATAAAAACCCTAGAAGAAAACCTAGGCAATACCATTCAGGACATAGGCATGGGCAAGGACTTCATGTCTAAAACACCAAAAGCAATGGCAACAAAAGCCAAAATTGACAAATGGGATCTAATTAAACTAGAGAGCTTCTGCACAGCAGAAGAAACTACCATCAGAATGAACAGGCAACCTACGGAAAGGGAGAAAATTTTCGCAACCTACTCATCTGACAAAGGGCTAATATTCAGAATCTACAATGAACTCAAACAAATTTACAAGAAAAAAACAAACAACCCCATCAAAAAGTGGGTGAAGGATATGAACAGACACTTCTCTAAAGAAGACATTTATGCAGCCAAAAGACACATGAAAAAATGCTCATCATCACTGGCCATCAGAGAAATGCAAATCAAAACCACAATGAGATACCATCTCACACCAGTTAGAATGGCGATCATTAAAAAGTCAGGAAACAACAGGTGCTGGAGAGGATGTGGAGAAATAGGAACACTTTTACACTGCTGGTGGGACTGTAAACTAGTTCAACCATTGTGGAAGTCAGTGTGGCGATTCCTCAGGGATCTAGAACTAGAAATACCATTTGACCCAGCCATCCCATTACTGGGTATATACCCAAAGGATTATAAATCATGCTGCTATAAAGACACATGCACACGTATGTTTATTGCGGCACTATTCACAACAGCAAAGACTTGGAACCAACCCAAATGTCCAACAACAATAGACTGGATTAAGAAAATGTGGCACATATACACCATGGAATACTATGCAACCATAAAAAATGATGAGTTCATGTCCTTTGTAGGGACATGGATGAAACTGGAAATCATCATTCTCAGTAAACTATCGCAAGGACAAAAAACCAAACACCGCATGTTCTCACTCATAGGTGGGAATTGAACAATGAGAACACATGGACACAGGAAGGGGAACATCACACTCTGGGGACTGTTGTAGGGTGGGGCGAGGGGGGAGGGATAGCATTAGGAGATACACCTAATGCTAAATGACGAGTTAATGGGTGCAGCACACCAACATGGCACATGTATACATATTTAACAAACCTGCACATTGTGCACATGTACCCTAAAACTTAAAGTATAATAATAATAAAATTAAAAAAATAAATTAATTAATTAAAAAAAGACCTGTTGCCAACAAAAAACACACTTCACCTGTAAATACATGCATAGACCGAAAATAAATGTATGGAAAAAGATATTCCATGAGAATGGAAACTAAAAAGGAGCAGAAGTAGTTATATTAGACAAAATATATTTCAAGACTAAAACTATATAAAGAGACAAAGAAGGTCACTATATAATGATAAAGGCATTAATTCAGCATGAGGATACAACAATTTTAAATATATTGGCACCCAACATTGGAGCACCCTGACATATAAAGCAAATATTATTAGAGTTAAAGAGAGAGATAGCCCCCAATACAATAATAGCTAGAGACTTCAACACCCTATTTGCAGCGTTGGACAGATCTTCCAGACAGAAAACAAATGAAGGAACATCAGACTAATTCACACTATAGACCAAATGGCCCTAATAGATATTTACAGAACATTTCAAACAATGACTGCAGAATACACATTCTTTTTCTTAGCAAACAGACCACGCTCAAGGTTAGACCATATGTTAGGCCACATAAGAAGTCTTAAAACATTCAAAAAATTGAAATAATATCAAAGATCTTCTCAGAGCACAATGTAATAACACTAGAAATCAATAACAAGAGGAATTTTTAAAACTATATGAACACACAGAAATTAGATAATATGCTTCTGGATGACCAGGTCAATGAAGATATTAAGAAGAAAATCGCAAAATTTCCTGAAACAAATGATAATAGAAACATAACATCCAAAAGCTATAGTATAGAGCAAAAGCAGTATTAAGTATCAGTGTCTACATCAAAAAAGAATAAAAACTTCAAATATTCATCCTAATGATGCATCTTAAATACCTAGAAAAGCAAAAGCAAACCATACTGAAAGTGAGAAGAAAAGAAATAATAAAGATTGGAGTGGAAATAAATGCAATTGAAATGAAAAAAAATAAAAAAGACCAATGAAACAAAAAGTTGGGCTTTTTTTGAAAAGATAAACATAATTCACAAACCTTTAACCAGACTAAGAAACACAGAGAGAAAATACAAATAAAATTAGAGAAGAAAAAAGAAAACTGATACCACAGATATTCAAAGGATCACTAGAGGCTACTATGAGCAACTATATGCCAACAAACTAGAAAATTTAAAAGATAGGTAAAAGTTCCTACACACATACAGTCTACCAATATTGAACTATGGAGAAATCCAAAACATAAGGAAGACACTAATAACAAGTAATAAGGTTGACGCCACAATAAAAAGTCTTCTAAAAAAAAAAAAAGCCGAGGACTCAATGACTTCACTACTGAATTTGGCCAAACATTTAAAGAAGTAGTGCCAATCCAGCTGAAAATATTCCATGAAATATGTGAGCACAGAATACTTCCAAACTAATTCTGCAAGGCCAGTACTACTCTGATTACAAAACCAGACAAAGACACATGAACAAAAGAAAACTACAGGCCAATATTTCCAATAAATATTAATAAAAAATTCTCAGCCAAAAAACTGACAAACCAAATTCAATAACACATTAAAAAGATCATTCAATATGACCAAGTGGAACTTATCCCAGGGATGCAAGGATGGTTCAAACTACACTAATCAGTTAATATGATACATTGTGCATCATATCAACAAAAGGAAGGACAAAAACCATATGATCATTTCAATTGATGCTGAAAATGCATTTGATAAAATTCAACATCCTTTCATAATAAAAACACTTAAAAACTTGAGATAGAAGGAACATGCCTTTGTGTAATAAAAGCCATATATGACAGACCTACAGCTAGTATCATAGTCAATGGGGAAAAACTGAAAACCTCTCCTCTAAGATCTAGAACACAACAAGGATGCCCACTTTCACTTTTGTTATTCAATATATTAGTGAAAGTCCTAGCTAGAGCAATCAGAAAAGAGAAAGAAATAAAAGATGTCCAAACTGGAAAGGAAGAAGCCAAATTTTCTTTGTTTGCAGGTGATATGATCTTAAATTTGGAAAAACCTAAAGATTCCGCCAAAAAAACTATTAGAACTTATACATTCAGTAAAGTTGCAATATAAAATATCAACATAGAAAAACTGGTAGCATTTGTATATGCCAACAGCACACAATCTGAAAAAAAAAAAAAAACAAAATTAATCCCATTTCTAGTGGCTAGAAATAACTAAAATACCTAGGAATTAACCAAATAAGTGAAAGATCTCTACAAAGAAAACTATAAATTATTGATGAAAGAAATTGAAAAGGATACCAAAAAAGAGGATATTCCATGCTTACGGATTGGAAGAATCAATATTGCTAAAATTTTCCTACTACCCAAAGCAATCTATATATTCAATGCAATTTCTATAAAAATATTAATGACATTCTTCACAAAAATAGAAAAACTATCCTAAAATTCATATGGAACCACAAAAGACCCTGGACAGCCAAAACTATCCTAAACAAAAAGAAAAGCTGGAGGAATCACATTACCTGACTTCAAATTATACTACAGAACTTTAGTAAACCAAATGGCATGGATCTGGCATAATAACAGACACAAAGACCAGTGGAACAGAACAGAGAACCCAGTAATAAATCCATCCATCTATAGTAAACTCATTTTCAACAAAAGTTTCAAGAACATTCACTGGGAAAAGGACAGTCTCTTCAATAAGTGGTGCTGGGAAAACTGGATATCCCTATGCAGAAGAATGAAACTAGAACCCTATCTCTCACCATACACAAAAAATAAAATCTAAATGAATTTAAGACATAAACTTAAGACCTCAAATTATAAAACAACTAAAATAAAATATTAGGGAAATTCTCCTAGACATTAGACTGGGCAAAGATTTCTGGAACAATACCCAACAGGCACAGGCAACCAAAGCAAAAATAGACAAATGAGAGCACCTCAAGTTAAAGAGCTTCTGCACAGCAAATGAAACAATAAACAAAGTGAAGAGACAACCCAGAGAAAGAGAAAATATTTGCAACTGCCCATATGACAAGGGGGTTATAACCAGAATATATAAGTAGGTGAAACAACTCTATAAGAAAAAAATCTAATAATCTAATTAAAAAATAAATAGACGATCTGAATAGACATACCTCAAAAGGAGACATATCAATGACAAAGAGCTCTATGAAAAGGTGCTCAACATCGTTGATCATCAGAAAAATGTAAATCACAAACTACAATGAGATATCATTTTACCCCAGTTAAAGTGGGTTTTATCCAAAAGACACACAATAACAAGTATCCTGGTGAGGATGTGGAGAAAAGGGAACCCTCATACATAGTTGATGGGAATGTAAATTAGTACAACCACTATATAAAACGGTTTGAAGATTCCTCAAAAGATTAAAAACACAGCTACCATAGGATCTAGCAAGCCCAATTCTATGTATATACCCAAAATAAAGAAAATTAGTATATTAAAGAGATATTTCTACTCCTATGTTTTTACAGCACTCTTCACAATAGTCAACATTTATAAGCAACCTAAGTGCTTATAAATCAACAGATGAATGGATAAAGAAAACATGGTACATATATACAATGGAGTACTATTCAGCCATGAAACAGAATGAGATCCTGACGTTTTCAACAACATGGATAGAAATGGAGGTCATTATATTAAATGAAATCAGCCAGACACATAAAGCTAAACATCACATTTTCTCACTTATCTGTGCCAGGTAAAACTAAAAAGAATTGAACTCATGGAGACAGAATAGGATGGTTATCAGGAGCTTAGAAGGGTATCTGGAGGGGTGGGGGTGAAGGAAGGATTGTTAATGGGTACAATGAATAGAAAGAATAAAGGCCTAGTATTTGATAACACAACCTGGGTGAGTATGGTAAAAAGATAATTCAATTGTACATTTTAAAATAATTAAAAGGCTATAATTAGATTGTTTTAAACATGAGGGACAAATGATGAAATTAATACGAATTGCATGCCTATATCAAAATATTTCATGTAACCCATAAATATATACACCTACTATGTACTCATAAAAAAGTTTTAAAAATTAGGCCGGGCATGGTGGCTCATGCCTGTAATCCCAGCACTTTGGAAAGCCGAGGTGGGCGGATCACAAGGTCAGGAGATTGAGACCATCCTGGCTAACATGGTAAAACCCCGTCTCTACTAAAAATACAAAAAATTAGCCGGGCGTGGTGGTGGGCGCCTGTAGTCCCAGCTACTAGGGAGGCTGAGGCAGGAGAATGGCGTGAACCCGGGAGGCAGAGCTTGCAGTGAGCCAAGATCACACCACTGCACTCCAGCCTGGGAGACAGAGCGAGACTCCGTCTCAAAAAAAAAAAAAAAAACAAAGAAAAAAAAATTTTAGAAGTTAAAGCAATTATTTTCTTTCTTTATATTCTTATTGTATAAGCTTTTTTTCTATTTTTACAATTAGTCTTTTAATTTTTAAACTTGTAGTTATAAACTAAGGCACAAACACACACATTAACATAGGCCAACATAGAGTAAAATCTGTCGAAATCACTGTCTGCCTCTTCCACATCCTGTCCCACCGGAAGGTCTTTAAGGGCAGTAACAAGCATGGAGCTGTCAAAACCTATGATAACAATACCTTCTTCTGGAATACCTTCTGAAGGATCTGCCTGAGGCTATTTTACAGTTAACTGCTATTTTAAAGTAGAAGGAGTATACGCTTATATAATTATTAAAAGTAGATTGTAGTAAATACAGTTTTGACCCTTGCACAGCATAGGTTTAAACTGTGCGGGTTCGTTTATACACAGACATTTGTGGTAAATATATTGAAAAAATTTTAAGGCAAAAATTTTTAAGGCATGGCCTAGAAATATCAAAAATTAAGAAAAAGTTTAGTATGCTATAAGTGCATAAAATATATAGAGATATTAGTCTATTTTATTTTTTACTACCATAAAATATAAACAAATATATTAAAGTTAAAATTTATCAAAACTTATGGCCGGGCATGGTGGCTCACACCTATAATCCCAGCACTTTGGGAGGCCAAGTTGGGTGGATCACCTGAGGTTAGGAGTTCAAGACCAGCCTGCCCAACTTGGTGAAACCCTGTCTCTACAAAAAAAACACAAAAGTTAGTTGGGAGGCTAGGGTGGGAGAATCATTTGAACCAGGGAGGCAGAGGTTGCAATGAGCCAAAATTTTGCCACTGCACTCCAGCCTGGGTGACACAGCAAGACTCTGTTTCAAAAAAAAAAAAAACCTATGCACAGATCTACATACTGTCATTCGCAATCAAGAGAAATGTTCCATTCACAGTCAAGAAAAATGTATACAAACCTAAAGATGCAGTATTAAATCATAACTAGGTAACATTAACTCTAGTCTGTAGTATACTACCATAAAAATTTCATAACCACCTCATGATGCTATTGCAGTGAGCTCAAGTGTTGCCAACATTCAGTTAAAATGCCCTATGATGTTTATTGTCTCCAGATCAGCAATTCATCTCAGTAAGCTGTGTATTGCAGTAAAATAATTGATTTCTGGCAGCTCTTGCCTATTTTTCATCATATTTAGTACAATATCATAAACCTTGAATAACACCATAGGACCCATATGAAGTGGCATTAATGATGCTGGAAGTGCTCCTAAGAAGCAGAGAAAAGTCATAACATGACAAGAATAAGTTGAATTCCTTAATATGTACTGCAGATTGAGATCTGCAGTTGCAACTGCCTACCATTTCAAGATAAATGAATCCAGCATAAGGACCACTGCAAAAAATAAAAAGGAAATTCATACGTCTGTAGCTGCAGATATGCCAGCAGGCATAAGTATTAATACCTTGCAGTTTTTGCAAAATATCTTTTAATCTTGTATTTAAAATGTAATTTTTATGTGGTTGCAGGATTGCTATAAGAAAGACATGCCTATAAACTCATATAATTTTGAGAAAAAGCAACGTCATTATATGACAACATAAAGCAAAAAGAAGGTTAAAGATCTAATCTGGGAGAATGTAATGTTAGCAAAGGCTGGTTTGATAATTTTGAAAAGAGAGTTGGCTTTAAAAAATGTCAAGATAACAGGAGAAGCAGATTCTGCTAAGAGGCAGCAGATAAGTTCCAGATGCCATTGAGAAAATCATTGAGGAGAAAGGACATTTGTCTATAAATGAAAGTCTCCTATTCTGTGGGGAGGGGAAGGCCAGAAAAGACACATATTAATAAGGAGAAGGGGCAAGCACAAAGATTTAAGGCAGGAAGAGATAAGCTAACTCCTATCTTGTGCAGATAGATTTATAACCAAGACTGCTCTTATCTATAAAGCTGCTAACCTCAGAGACTTAAATGGAAAACATAAATACCGGCTAACACCCTCTTGGTTGTACAACAAGAACGTCTGGGCAATAATCCTTTTTCTGGATTAGTTCAATTGATGCTTTGTCCCTG
Organism: Symphalangus syndactylus; assembly: GCF_028878055.3. Lineage (NCBI taxonomy): Eukaryota > Metazoa > Chordata > Mammalia > Primates > Hylobatidae > Symphalangus > Symphalangus syndactylus. The sequence goes on from NC_072447.2 coordinate 96,398,425, forward strand.
TAGTCAAGAAGCATCTTTCCAGTAAGGAAATGTGTTTTAAGTTCTTTTGATATTGGAAAATGCCCCTAGCCACCATAAGCCTTTGAGTGGGTGTCAACATGGTCTGCTTGCTGCCAAACACAACATCTCTAATTCAGCCTCTAGATAATGAGATAAGAAGGATAACAAGGCTTTAAGGCTCATTACACATGATACTCTATGAAAGAGATTGACATTTCCATGAAAAATGACCCCAATAGAGACAGCATCAAGCAAGTCTAATAGGATTACACCATTGAAGATGCCATCATTGTTGTAGAAAAAGCCATGAAAGCCATCAAGCCCCAAACAACAAATTCCTGCTGGAGAAAACTGTGTCCAGACATTGTGCATCACAGCAGAGCCAATCAAGGAAATTATAAAAGAGATTGTGGATATGGCCAAAGAACGTATGTGAGGGGGTATATGAAGGATTTCAAAATACAGATCTTGCAGAAATTCAGAAGCTAGTAGATCAGAAGAAAAAACAGAAGACAACTTGACAGAGATGAGTGCTTCTGAATCAGTGCTGGATGAGGAGGAAAAAACATAGGAGAAGCAGTGCCAAAAAACAAATTGACATTAGACAATCTGGCATGAAGGTCCTGATTATTCAAGACTCTTTTTGCCTTTTTTAATAACATGAACCCTTATATGGATACTGCCACTGAATCTGATGATGGAAGAAGGGTTGGCACTACATAGAAATATTTTTAAACAATTGAAAAACAAAAAGTCAGAATTTACAATGTATTTTCATGAAGTTACACAGAGCATGCCTGCCTCTCCGGCCTCCCCTTCAGCCTCTTCTATCTCTCCCACCTTGTCTTTGTTACCCGTGAGACAGCAAGACCTCTTCCTCCTCCTCCTCAACTTACAAAACTTGAGGTCAATGAGAACTTTTTGTGATTATCTACTTCCACTTAATGAATATTAAATATATTTTCTCTTCCTATATTATTTTTTTCTGTGAAGATTCCAAAAGTACATTATGATTTTATTAATAACATTTTTTTTTCCTCTAGCTGGTCTTAAGAATATAGCATATAATACATATAACAAAAATATTTGCTAATCAACTGCTTATGTTATCAGCAGGCTTCTGGTCAACAGCAAGCTATTAGTCATTAAGTTTGGGGGTAGTCAAAAGCTATACATACATTTTCAACTATGAAAAAGAGAGGCTGGAGTCCCTGATCCTCATATTGTTCAAGGGTCAACTGTACATAAACCAGTAACATATTTATTTATTATTATTAATATTACCATACTACACATAATTGTATGTGCTATACTTTTATATTATATAACTGGCAGCGCATTAGGTTTGTTTATGCCAGCATTATCACAAACATGTGAGTTAGTGTTGCACTACTTCATTACAATGAATATGAGGATATGAGGTGATAGGAATTTTTTAGCTCCATTATAATCTTTTAGGACCACTGTCATATATGTGTGTGATCTGTTATCTGTCATTGACCAAAATGTCATTATACAGCACATGATTTTGTGTGGGTACATATATACATATACGTGTCATTTCTCTAGAGAACCCTGACTCATACAATGGCACTGTTCAGTTCAACTATATACTTAGTTGATTTCATTTTTTCTCCTGTATTAGTATACTCATTGTACTTCCTCATTTATTTTTATTATTTGGCCTATAGTTTGCAATATATATTTACAACTAATCCAAGTCTACTTTCATATAACACACCAATTCATGAGTAGTGCAAGTTCCTTATAAGAGTATTTAAATTCCTCCCTCCAACCTGTCCCTTATCATATTGCTGTCATTTATTTCATTTATCCATAAGTTATAATCACTGAATTGTTGCTATTATTTTGACAAATGATTTTCTATTATATCCATTGGGAATAATTTAGTTTCATTTATTCCTTTTCTAATGCTCTTTTTAAACATAGATCTGAGTTTTGGACCTTATTATATTTTTTCTTTATGAAAAACTTCTTTAAACATTTTTGTTCATCTGTAGGCAAAGTCCCCATTTCTAGTGGCTTAGTCTGTTCAGGCTGGAATTAGAAAATACTGAGGGGCTTATAAACAATAGAAATTTATTTTTTATAGTTCTGGGGCCTGGGAATCCCAATATCAAAGGAGCCATCAGATTCAGTGTTTGGTGAGAGCCTATTTTCTGGTTCATAGATGGCAACTTCTTGCGATGTTCTCACATGGTAGAAGGGAAAAAATGGTCTCTTTGGGCCTATTTTATAAGTTCCTTAGTCCATGGCGTCTCTACCCTTATGACCTAATCATCTACAGTCTCACATCATAACACTATCATGTTGGTGGTTAAGTTTCAACATATCAATTTTGGGAGGGGGTACACAAATACTCAGATCATAGCACCTGATTTCTTTCAAGATTTTTTTACTTGTCTTTGACTTTCTGCCATTTAAATATCATATGCTTAGTTGTACATTTTTAGTATTTATCTTGTTGGTCTTCTCTAAGTTTCCTGAATCTGTGGCTTACCTGAGCATTGTGGTTTGTCATTGCTTATTAAAACTTCTCCACCATAAGTACTTTAAATACTTCTCTATCTCTTTTTACGGTATTTCCAATATAAATACGTTATACTATTTGAATTATCCCACAGTTCATGAATATTTTGTGTATACTTTATTGTTTTGAGTATTATTTCTATTTGCATTTCAGTTTAGAAAGTTTATATTGACATATTTTCAACTCACTGATGATTTTATTGGCTGTATCCAATCTACTGGTGATCCCATCAAAGACTTTTTTTATTGGAGTGGTTTTGATTTCTAGCATTTTACTTCGATTCTTTATTATAGTTTCAATTCTCTCTGCTTACATTAGCCATCTATTCTCACATGTTGTCTGCTTTTTCTACTAGAGCCCTTAACATCAGATAATCAGATTATCAGATTATTTGATAATATCAAATAATCAGAATAGAGATAATTAAATTCTCTATCATAAAATCCCCAAATCTGTGTCATATCTGGTTCTGTTTTAATGTTTCCTTTGTCTCTCCAATCACTTCTTCTTCTTACCTTTAGTATTTCTTGTAATCATTTGGTAAAAGTCAAACACTGTGTATTGTTTAACAGGATCTGAAGTAAACAGATCTTTAGTGTAAAATTTTATATTTATCTGACTATGAGTTAGGTTGAGTTTATTGTTTTCTGTAGCTATATTTATGTGAGGCAACAATTTCCTCTTCTGTCTTTGTTTTGCCTCCTTTGTTATCTTTCAGTTTCCTTATAAACTTTTTATTAAATAGTTTCAGAGCCATGTAGTTCTTTCATGTGTAATCTATTATTATACATTAGCCCAGTTGATGTGTTAGGAAGGGGAAGCATTCTATAATCCTATAATTAGGACTCACACCGTAACATGCTCTGATTAACAAACTGTACTATGGGAAAGCACATACTTTTAGAAGTTATTATTCTTAATTGCCAATTTAAAGATTGCTGGTGTGACAGCATCACACAGTGTGAGAATGTTCTATTTTGTTTTGTTGAGGGAAAGAAGAGGGAAAGGAGAGAGAAAGTCTTTTCCTAAAGTAGAGTTACTGGATTGTTCCAGAATGGGAGAAGGACAAAAGTGAATGGACGTGAAAGTTTAGGTTTGTGGAAGATTAATCTTGTGAAAGAAACTTTATGTGTAATCAAGCTGGCTAAGATTGGAAGGACATTATTTATAAATATTCCTAAGAAAATCAGTATTTATATCAAAAATATACTAATAATAAAATTTCTAGAACTCCATCATACCATTGGACTAGGTGGGAGTTCTCAGAACTCTAATGAAGAAATTGATTGGCTCCATAAAACTGCTAACACAGCACAAAGCAGAACAAGAATAAACTGAATACCAAGGAAATGCAGGTTTTTAACCTAAGCCAATCTGTATTGAAATTTGTAAGATATGTAATTTGAATGAACTCTATAAGATTGGTCCAAGTTGACTTTCTTATTATGATATATTTAATAAACAGTGCAATGCACATGGTTAGAAAAAATAAAAGTGATATCTAAAAGGATATAAATTCAAAGCTAAGTGTAGATTCATCAGGGGGCATGACAGTTGCCAGGACATCCTCAAGACTTTAAAGTCTTCACTTTTAAAAGCACAGAGGCAGTGCCACTGCCACCACTGGCATGCACACATGAGTGTGGCCTCTGCTGCCACCACTGTGAAGCAGCACTTTGGCGATTACCCCCACCAAGGTGGTGTGACCAGCATACCAGAAACACCTGGGCTCCTCAATTGCAGCAGGTGCTTAATATTGAGAGGCCAGATAACAAAGCTGTGGGCCTGGTACCAGCCCCATCATGATTACAGCATGTAGCCCAGGAGTGTTGAGCTGAGCCTTGGCCCAGTAAAATCTTCCAGAAGTAAAGATAGTCTACTCAACCCAACTCAAACCACAGTCAAACCCTCAAGGTCATAAAATAATATAAAAACAAAATAATCCATTGAAAATAGATCAACTTCAAAAATTAAACGAATATCAGACCATGTCAATGAAAAAAACAAAAACAGCCTAAGAACTGCGGCAACTCAAAAAGCCACAGTGCCTTCTTATCTCTAAATGATCATACTAGCACCTCAGCAATGGTTCTTAATCAGGTTAAATTGGCTGAAATGACGGATATAGAATTCAGAATCTGGATAGAAATGAAAATCATTGAGATTCAGGAAAAAGTCTCAATCCAGTCCATGGAATCCAAGAAAACAATACAAGAGATGAAAGACAAAAGAACCATTTTAAGAAAGCACCAAACTGATCTGATAGGGCTCAAAAACTCACTACAAGAATTTTATAATACAATCAGAAGTATTAACAATAGAATAGACCAAGCTGAGGAAAGAACTTCAGAGCTCAAATATTGGTTCTTTGAATCAACTCAATCAGACAAAGAATACAAAGTAATGAACAAAGCCTCTAAAAGACAAGAGATTATGTACAGAGACCAAAACTATGACTCATTAGTGTCCCAGAAAGAGAGGGAGTGAGAGCAAGCAACACGAAAAACATATTTAAGGATATTGTCCATGAAAATTTTCCCAATCTAGCTAGAAAGGTTGACATTCAAATTCAAAAAATTCAGACAACTGCTGAGAGATACTACCAGAAAAATGAACATACCCAAGATACATATTCATCAGATTCTCCAAGGTGAAGATGAAAGAAAAAAATATTAAAAACATCTAGAGAGATATTGCAGGTCACCTACAAAGGGAACCCCATCAAGATAATATCAGATCTCTCAGCAGAAACCCTACAAGCCAGAAGAGATTAGGGGGCTTTAACAATTCAGCATTGTTAAAGAAAATAAATTCCAATAATTTCATATCCAGCCAAACTAAGCTTCATAAGCAAAGGAGAAATAAGATCCTTTTAAGATAAGCAAATGCTTAGGGAATTCTTTACCACTAGACTTGCCTTAAATGAGATCCATAAGAGAGTGCTAAACATGGAAATGAAATACTGTTACCAACCACCACAAGAACACATGTAAGTACAAAGATAATTGATACAATATAGAAACTACACAATCAGTCTGCATAACAACCAGGTAACAACATAATGTCAGGATCAAATATACACATATCAATATTAATCTCCAATGAACATGAGTTAAACACACCATTTAAAAGGCACAGAGTGACAAATTAGATAAAAGAGCAAGACCCAGCTCTATACTGTAATCAAGAGGCTCAACTCTGTGCAATGACATACACAGACTCATCGTAAAGGGACAGAGAAAACCTACCAAGAAAATGGAAACCAAAAAGGAGCAGAGGTTGTTATTCAAATTTCATACAAAACAGACTTTAAACCAACACTGATCAAAAGAGACAAAGAAAGGCATTACATAATGATAAAGGATTCAATTCAATAAGAAGACTTAACTATCCTAAATATATATGCACCCAACACTGAAGCACCAAGATTCATAAAACAAGTTCTTACAGACCAATGAAGAAACTGAGATAACCGCACGATACTAGTTGGAGACTTCAACAACCCATTGACAGTATTAGATCCCTGAGGCAGAAAACTAACAAAGATATTAATGACTAAAACTAAACACTTGACCAAATGGACCTAACAGCCATCTACAGAACACCCCACCCAACAAAAACAGAAAATACATTCTCGATATTGTGGTGGACAGGAGGCAGGACTAGATTGCAGCTGCCACTTGGACAGACAGAACAGTTTGATGAGGCCCGCACTGTGAACTTTTGCTCCACAACAGCTTCAGAAATACATTAGGAAAGTCAAGAGAACCCAGACACCCTCTGAAGGAAGCAGATTGCTCCCTGCAGGACCCAGGAGACAACCCAAATAAAGTGAGTGCCCAAACTGTAGAAATGGGAAAGGGAGATCATCCACCCCATAACACACCCCCCCACTAGGAAACCTGAAGGTCTAGATTACAAGAGAAGATTTTGACCTTACCTGGAGCTGAGTCGAACTAGAGAGCAGAGTGAAATAGAGGGGTAGAGGAAGCAGCGGGAAAATCCCTGTGCGCTTGCTGGGTCCCCTACCAAGCCTTTTCTCCCTTGCCTCACAGGGATCCTCTAGGAGGGCTGCCAGAGGCACTGGGAAAAGGCCACAGGGAGAAAGAAACCTCCAGCTGAACGTTGTAACAATTTGAACCGATAGAGAAGTCTCCTGGCCAGAACTTGTGGGAGGGCATGAATCTGGTGTGCAGACTCCACAGGCAGGGGAAGAAGGAAAACGCTACTTATTTTCACAGCTGGAAGGCTAGGGTAGTCTGGTGCAAGTTCTCAGCCCTGCTTGCTCACTGCCTGGAAACAGACTTGGTGCTGTTGAGTGGGGCACAGTGGGAGTGAGACTGGCCCTTTGGGTTGTGTGGGAGCTGGGTGAGGCCGGTGACTACCGGCTTTCCCCCACTTCCCTGACAATCTGCATGACACAGCAAAGGCAACCATAATCCTCCTAGGAACATAACTCCATTGACATGGGAACCTCACCCCCATCCCACACAGCAGCTGCAACAAGACCAGCCCAAGTAGCGTCTGAGCTCAGACATGCCTAGCTCTGCGCCCACCTATTGGTCTTTCCCTACCCACCCTGGTAACTGAAGACAGAGCATATACTCTTGGGAATTCTAAGGCCCCGCCCACCATCTGTTCCTCTGCATACTACCACAGCTGATGCCCTCTTGAAAGTGCCACCTCCAGGCAGAGGCCAACCAGCACAAAAACAGTGCACACAACCAAAGCTAAGGACTCCCACAGAGTCCATTTCACCCCCCCTCCCGCCACCTCCACCCAAGCAGGTGCTGGTATCCACAGCTGAGAGACCCACTGACAGTTCACATCACAGGACTCTGGGCAGGCAACCTCCAGTACCAGCCTGGAGCCCGGTAGAATTGCTTCGTGGCTACATCCAGAAGTGAAAGAACAATCACTACAACTCAGCTCTCAGGGAGCCACATCCCTAGGAAAAGGGGGAGAGTACTACATCAAGGAAATACCTGGTGGGACAAAAGGAACTGAACAACAGCCTTGAACCCTAGACTTTCCCTCTGACAGAGCCTACACAAATGATAAGAAACCAGAAAACCAACTCTGGTCATATGACAAAACAAGGTTCTTTAACACCCCCCAAAAAATCACACTAGCTCTCCAGCAATGGATGCAAATCAAGAAGAAATCTCTGATCTACCTGGAAAAGAATTCAGAAGTTTAGTTATTAAGCTAAGCAGAGAGGCACCAGAGAAAGGGAAAGCCCAATGTAAGGAAATAAAAAAAAAATGATACAAGAAGTGAAGGGAGAAATATTCAATGAAATAGATAGCATGAATAAGAAACAATCAAAACTTCAGGAAAAAATGGATACACCTATAGAAATGCAACGTGCTCTGGAAAGACTCAACAATAGAATAAAACAAGCAGAAGAAAGAACCTCAGAGCTCAAGGACAAGGTTTTTAAATTAACACAATCCAACAAAGACAAAGAAAAAAGGTTGAGAAAATATAAACAAAGCATCTAAGAAGTCTGAGATTATATTAAATGACCAAACCTAAGAATAATTGGTGTTCCTGAGGAAGAAGAGATATTTAAAAGTTTGGAAAATATATTTGAGGGAATAATCAAAACTTCCCCGGCCTTGCTAGAGACCTAGGCATTCAAATACAAGAAACTCAAAGAACACCTGGGAAATTCATCGCAAAAAGATCATTGCCTAGGCACATTGTCATCAGGTTATCTAAAGTTAAGATGAAGGGAAGAATCTTAAGAGCTGTGAGTCAAAAACATCAGGCAACCTGGAAAGGAAAACCTATCATATTAATAGCATATTTCTCAGCAGAAACCCTGCAAGCTAGAAGGGATCAGGGCCCTATCTTCAGCTTCCTCAAACAAAACAATTATCAGCCTAAAATTTCGTACCCAGTGAAACTAAGCTTCATAAGTGAAGGAAAGATACAGTCTTTTTCAGACAAAGAAATGCTGAGAGAATTCACCACCACAAAGCCAGCACTACAAGAACTGTGAAAAGGAGCTCTAAATCTTGAAACAAATCCTGCAAACATATCAAAACAGAACCTCCTTAAAGCATAAATCTTATGAGACTTACAAAACAAAAATACAAAAAAAAAAAAAGCCATGGTATACACACAACAAATAGCATGATGAATGGAATGGTACCTCATATCTCAATATTAACGTTGAATGTAAATGGCCTAAATGCTCAACTTAAAAGATACAGCATTGCAGAATGGATAATAAGTCACCAACTAACCATCTGCTGCCTTCAAGAGACACACCTAAGGGCTCACATAAACTTAAGGTAAATGGATGGAAAAAGACATTCCATGCAAACAAATGGACACCAAAGGTGAGCAGGGTTTTTGGGTTTTTTGTTTGTTTGTTTGTTTTTTAGACGGCATCTTGCTCTGTCACCAAGCTGGAGTGCAGTGGCAGGATCTTGGGTCACTGCAACCTCTGCCTCCCAGGTTCAAATGATTCTCCTGACTTAGCTTCTGGAGTAGCTGGGACTCCAGGTGCGCAGCACCACACCCAGCTAATTTTTGTATTTTTAGTAGAGACAGGGCTTTACCATGTTGGTCAGGATGGTCTCAATCTCTTGACCTCGTGATTCGCCCACCTTGGCCTCCCAAAGTGCTGGGATTACAGGTGTGAGCCACTGCACCCGTCTAGGGGTAGCTATTCTTATATCACAAAAGAAACTTTAAAGCAACAGCTGTTGAAAAAGACAAAGAGGGGCACTATATAATGATAAAAGACTTTGCCCAACAGGAAAATATCACAATCCTAAATATACAGGCATTTAACACTGGAGCTGTTTATAAAACAATTACTAATAGACCTAAGAAATGAGATAGAAAGCAACACAATAATAGTGGGGAACTTCAATACTCCACTGACAGCACTAGACACATCATCAAGACAGAAAGTCAACAAAGAAACAATGGATTTAAACTATACCCTGGCGTAAATGGACTTAACAGATATTTACTGAAAATTCTACCTAACAACTGCATAATATACATTCTATTTAACAGCACATGAAACTTTCTCCGAGATAGACCATATGATATGTCACAAAATGAGCCTTGATAAATTCAAGAAAATTGAAATTATATCAAGCACCCACTCAGACCGCAGTGGAAAAAAACTGGAAATCAACTCCCCAAAAACCTTCAAAACCATGCAAATACATGGAAATTAAATAACCTGCTCCTCAATGATCATTGACCCAACAATGAAATCAAGATAGATATTAAAAAATTCTTTAAACTGATTGACAATAGTGACACAACCTATCAAAACCGAGGGGATACAGCAAAGGTGGTGCTAAGAGGAAAGCTCATAGCCCTAAATGCCTACATCAAAAAGTCTGAAAAAGCACAGACAATCTAGAGTAACACTTCAGGGAACTAGAGAAATAAGAACAAACCAAATGCAAACCCAGCAGAAGAAAGGAGATAACCAAGATCAGAGAAGAACTAAATGAAATTGAAACAAACAAACAAAAAATACAAAAGATAAATGAAACAAAAAGCTGGTTCTTTGAAAAGATAAATTGATAAATAATTAGCAAATAAATAGATAAATTGATTAGCAAATAATTAGCAAATAAGACAGATAAATAATTAGCAAATAAGACAAGTAAATTGATAAATAGCAAATAATTAACCAAAAAGACAGAAAATCCATAAGAACATGAGTAGACCCTTCTCAAAAGGGGATACACAAATGGCCCATAAACATATGAAAAAATGCTCAACATCACTAATGATCAGAAAAATGCAAATCAAAACCACAATGCGATACCACCTTACTCCCACAAGAATGGCCATAATCAAAAAATGAAAAAATAATAGATGTTGGTGTGGATGCGGTGAACAGGCAACACTTCTAACACTGCTGGTGGGAGTGTAAACTAGTTCAACTACTATGGAAATCAGTGTGGATGTTCCTTAAACAACTAAGAGTAGAACTACCATTTGATCCAGAAATCCCACTACTGGGTATCTACCCTGAGTCACTATATGTAAAAGATACTTGCACAGGCATGTTTATAGCAGCACAATTTGCAACTGCAAAAACGTGGAACCAACCCAAGTTCCTATCAATCAGCAAGTGGATGACGAAACTGTGGTATCAGATGGAATACTACTCAGCCATAAAAAGGAATGAATTAATGGCATTCACAGCCACCTGGACGTGATTGGAGAACATTATTCTAAGTGAAGTCACTCAGGAATGAAAAGCAAACATCATATGTTGTCACTCATATGTGGGAGCTAAGCTATGAGGATGCAAAGGCATAAGAAAAACACAATGGACCTTGGGGATTCAGGGGGAAAGGAAGGGAAGGGAGTGAGGGATAAAAGACCACAAATTGGGTGCACTGTATACTGCTCTTGTGATGGGTGCAACAAAATCTCACAGATCACTACCAAAGAACTTACTCATGTAACCAAACACCATCCGCTCTCCAATAACCTATGGGAAATTAAAATATATATATATATATATATATACATTTGTTGAATAAATGAATGAGTTAAACACACACACACACAAAGAAGTCATACACACAGCCAACAAATATATAAAAGATGCTCAACATTGCTAATCATCAGAGAAATACAAATCAAAATCGCAATGAGATACCATCTCTCACCTGTCAGAATAGCTATTATTGAAAAGTCAAAACAACAGATTCTGGCAAGGCTGTGGAGAAAAGGGTACAATTATACACTGTTGGTTTGGAATGTAAATGAGTTCAGGCACTGTGGAAACCAGTTTGGAGATTTCTCAAATAACTTAAAACAGAACTACTATTTGGCTCAGCTATATACTCAAAGGAAAATATATCATTATACCAAAAAGACACATGCACTCATATGTTAATCACCACACTGTTCACAATAGCAACGAGATGAAATCAAGTAAGGTGCCCATCAATGGTGGGCTGGGTAAAGAAAATGTGATATATATACATCATGGAATCCTATTCAGCAATAAAAATGGAGTCGTGTCCTTTGCAGGAACATGGATGGAACTGGAGGCCATCCTAAATGAATTAATGCAGGGACAGAAAACCAAAATACTGTGCATTCTCATTCATAAGTGGGAGCTAAACATTGAGCACACATGGACGCAAACGTGGGAACAATAGACACTGTGTACTACTAGAGGGGAGAGGGAAAGAGGGGGTCATAGGTTAGAAAACTACCAATTGGGTACCATGCTTACTACCTGGGTACAATATACCCATGTAACAAACCTGCACATGTATCCCTTGTATCCAGAATAAAAGTTGAAATTCGTAAAAAGCCAAAAAAAAAAAAAAGAGGATATACATTTTCATCTGCATGTGGCACATACTTCAAATTTGACCACACAATCAAGAATAAAACAATTCTCAACAAATTAAAAGAATGTAAAATCATACCAACCACACTCTTTGAACACAGTGCAATAAAAATAGAAATAAATACTAAGAAGATCTCTCAAAACCATACAATTACATAGAAATTAACCTGCTTCTGGGCTGGGCGCGGTGGCTCACGCTTGTAATCCCAGCACTTTGGGAGGCCGAGGCGGGTGGATCACGAGGTCAGGAGATCGAGACCACAGTGAAACCCCATCTCTACTAAAAATACAAAAAAAAATTAGCCAGGCGTGGTGGCGGGCGCCTGTAGTCCCAGCTACTCGGAGAGGCTGAGGCAGGAGAATGGCGTGAACCCGGGAGGCGGAGCTTGCAGTGAGCCGAGATCGGGCCACTGCACTCCAGCCTGGGTGATAGAGCAAGACTCCGTCTCAAAAAAAAAAAAAAAAAAAAAAAAAAAAAAGAAATTAACCTGCTTCTGAATGAGTTTGGGGTAAAAAATAAAATTCAGGCAGAAATCAAGTGTTACTTGAAATTAGTGAAATTATTGAAAAACAGATAAAAACATACCAGAAAATCTAGGACACAACTAAAGCAGATTTAACAGGAAAGTATATAGTACTAAATGCCCATATCAAAAAGTTAGAAAGAATTCAAATTAACAGTCTAATATCACACCTAGGGTAACTAAAAAACCAGTGCAAACAAATACCAAAACCAGCAGAAGAGAAGAAATAAGCAAAATCAGAGCTAAGCTGAAGAAAACTAGGATGCAAAAAAATATACAAAAGGTCAATTAAACCAGAAATTGGTTCTATTAAAAATAAACAATATTAATAGACCATAGCTAGCCTAATAAAGAAAAAGGGAGAGAAGACTGAAATAAACACAATCAGAAATAACAAAGAGGACATTACCACTGACCTCACAGAAATACAGAAAACCCTCAGAGACTATTTTGAACACCTCTATGTACCCAAGTAGAAAACCAAGAAGAAATGCATACATTCCTGGAAACATACAGCCTCCCAAGATTGAACCAGGAAGGAACTGAACCCTAAACAGAGTAATAATTTCCAAAATTGAATCACTAATAAAAAGCCTATCAATCAGAAAAGGCCCTGGTCAGATGAATTCACAGCTGAATTCTGCCAGACATATAAAGAACAGCTGGAACCAATCGTATGAAAACTATTACAACAAATTAAGGAAAACAGACTTCATCCTAACTCATTGTATAAGGCCAGCATCATTCTGATGCCAATAACTGGCAAAGACAAAACAAAAAAAGAACACTTCAGGCCAATATCCCTGATGAACATACATCAAAAATCCTCAGGAAAATACAAGCAGAAAAAATTCAGCAGCACATCAAAAAGCTAATCTACCATGATCAAGTAGGCTTTATGTCTAGGATACAAGGCTGGTTAAATATATGCAGATCAGTAAATCTGATTCATCAAATAAACAGAACTGAAAACCAAAATCGTATGATCATCTCAATAGACAGAGAAAAGATTTAGATAGAAGTCAACATCCTTTCATGTTAAAAACCCTCAACTAGGCACTGAGGGACAATACCTCAAAATAGTGAGTCATCTATGAAAATCCCATATCCAATATCATACTGAGCAGGGAAAAACTAGAAGCGTTCCCCTGGAAAACTGGCACAAGACATGGATGCCCACTCTCACAACTCCTATTCAACATTGTTCTAAAAGTCTTACCCAGAGCAATCAGGCAAGAGAAAAAAATAAAATAAATCCAAATAGGAAGAGAAGACAAACCATCTCTCTTCACAGATGATATGACTTCACAGATGATATACATAGAAAACCCTATAGTCTCTGCCCAAAAGCCTCTAGAAGTGATAAACAACTTCAGTAGACTTGTAGCATACAAAATCAATGTGCAAATATCAGTTGCATTTCTATACATCAACAATAGTCAAGCTAAGATCTAAATCAAGAACACAATCCCATTCAGAAGAGCAGCAACAAAATAAAACACCCTGGAATAGATCTAACCAGGGAGGTGAATGACATCCACAATGAAAATTACAAAACACTTCTGAAAGAAATCAGAGATGACACAAATGGAAAACATTCCATGCTCATGGATAGGAAGAATCAATATTGTTAAAATAGACATACTGCTCAAAGCAATTTACAGAAATGTTATTCCTTTCAAGCTACCAGTGGCATTTTTAACAGAAGCAGATAAACCTATTTTAAAATTTATATGGAATGAATAGAGCCTGAATAGCCAAAGCAATCTTAAGCCAAAATAACAAACAAGAAGGCATCACATTACCTGACTTAAAACTATACTACAAGGCTATGCTAAGCAAAAAACCATGGTACTGGTACAAAAACAGACACTCAGAATAATGGAGCAGGTTAATGAACCCAGAAATAAAGCCACACACCTACAACCACCTAATCTTTGACAAAGTCTCCAAATGCAAGCAATGGGGAAAGGACTGCCTATAAAATAAACGGCACTGGCATATCTGGCTAGTCATATGCAGAAGACTGAAACTAGACCCCTTCCTTTCCCTAACATTAATTCAACAATCAACTCAAAATGAATTAAAGAATTAAATGTAAAACCCAAACCTATACAAACCCTAGAAGAAATCATAGGAAATACCATTCTGGATATAGACCTTGGCAAAGATTTCATCACAAAGACTCCAAAAGCAATTGTAACAAAAACAAAAATTGATCAATCATTCCTAATTAAACTAAACAGTTTCTGCACTGCAAAATAAACTATCAATAGAATAATAAACAGACAAGCTACAGAATAGGAGAAAATTTTTTCAAACCATGCATCTGACAAAGGTCTACCATCCCAAATCTATAAGGAACCTAAACAAATTAACAAGCAAAAAACAAAAAAAAGTCATTAAAAATGGGCAAATGGCATGAACAGGCACTTCTTAAAAGAAGACATACACGTGGTCCACAAGCATATAAAAAAAGTAAACATCACTGATTATAAAAGAAATGCAAATCAAAACCACAATGAGATACGATCTCACACCACTCAGAATGGCTATTATTAAAAAGTCAAAATATAACAAATGCTGTTGAGGTTTCAGAGAAAACAGAGTACTTATACACTGCAAGTGGGAACGTAAATTAGTTCATACACTGTGGAAAGAAGTTTGGAGATTTTTCAAGGAACATACAAAAGAACTACCATTCTACCCAGCAATCCTATTTTGGGGTATATATCCAAAGGAATATAAATTGTTCTACCATAAAGACAGATGCACACATAGCTTCATTCGCAGCACTATTAACAACAGAAAAACCATGGAATCAACCTAAATGCCCATCAATATTGGACTAACAAAAATGTGGTACATATGACCCACAGAATACCACACTGTCAGAACACAAATGAGATAATGTCCTTGGCAGCAACGTGGATGGAGCTGGAGGTCATTATCTTAAGAATATTAATGCAAAAACAGAAAACTAAATATCACACCTTCTCACTTACAAGTGAGAGCTAAACACTGACTGCACCTGGACACAAAGAAGAGAACAAGACACCTGGGCCTCCTTCAGCATGGGGTGTGGATCAAAAAACTACCTATCGCGTATGATGCTTATTGCCTGGATGATGAAATAATCTGCCCACCAAGGCCCCATTTCTCTAAGTTTACATGTGTCTGGCCATCTCACATAATCCCTGAACCTTGAATGAAAGTTGGAAATAAAAAGAAATAAAAAATATTTAAAAATAAAAAATAAATCTAGGATGTGGAAGAAAAATAGAAAGACTACAGTAGAAATTAATAAAATAGAAATGCAATACAATGTATCAGCTAAATCAAGCATTTGTTATTTGCAAAGATTAATAAAATTGATATGTCATTTTTTTTTTTTTGAGATGGAGTCTCCCTCTGTCACCCAGGCTAGAGTGTAATGGCGCTATCTTGGCTCACTGGAACCTCTGTCTCCCAGGTTCAAGTGATTGTCGTGCCTAAGCCTCCCTAGTAGCTTGGATTACAGGCATGTGCCACCACAGCTGGCTAGTTTTTGAATTTTTAGGAGAGATGGGGTTTCACCATGTTGGCCAGGCTGGTCTCTAACTCTTGGCCTCAAATGATCCAGCTGCCTTGGCCTCTAAAAGTGCTGGGATTACAGCTGTGAGCCACTATGCCTGGCCAAAAATTGATATGCCTTTGGCAAGATGATTAGGATGAAAAAAGTGAAGGCATAAACAATACTAGTAATAAAAATTGGCACCTAAATATGATGCTGTAGACCTTGTAAAGATAATAAAACTTATTTTTAACTATATTACATCAACAAATTTTGATACTTCATATGCGACGGACAACTCCTTGAAAACTATAGCTTATCAAGCTAACTCACAAAGAGCCACAGCTTATGAGTTGTATAACTTTCATTAAATTGAATGAGAAATCAAAAATCGTCCACTTCCAAATCCGAGGTCTACCAACTTTGTAAGTTCTACTGAACTTTCAGTGAAGCCAGTACTACCATAATACCTAAAGTTTTTCATAATATATAACACTTGCATAACTATGATTCTAAAACCTGAGAAAAATAATGTGAGAAAAATGTACTAGCCAATATCATTCATGCATATATAGACCGTTTTTTTACCGTTTGTATTTGTGGGTGCATATGCAGGTTAGTTTCCTGAGTGCACTGCCTAATTGCTGAGGTCTGGGGTACAAATGACCCCATCAGCCAGATAATGAGCACTGTAGGCAAAATATTTAAATAAAATACTAGCAAAGTGAATCCAGCAAGTTAGATTTAATTGAGGAACATAAGACTGGTATGTCATTAGAAAATCAATTGAAGTAATTCACCACTTTAATAATTTTAAAAAGCCTTGCACTCCACAACTCATCATGGAATGGGCAAGCTGATCCAAACTGAAAAAACAATTGGTGAAATAACTGTTTTAAAATAGTTAAAATAGTTTGTAATCAATGTCTGGTTTTCGAAACGCAAAATCCTTGGAAGAAAATAAAAACTTCAGGTGGTGCATTTCCACAACCTGAAGGATAATTTGAATATTTACTGATAGACTTTATTCAGTTGCCACCTTCATCTTTATTTAATAGTAAATAAATATTAAACTATGTATGTATGTACTTGAAATGGTCTGAATGTTTTTTTGGTTAGACAGAAGCTTTTACGTGTAGGAGCACTGATGCTGTGAGAGTGGCTGGAAAGCTTTTAGAAGGTATGTTTCCTTCCCTTTACGGGGAATCCCTGGAGAAAATTTCAGTGACAGAAAAACCCATTTTAGGCTGGGCACGGTGGCTCACACCTGTAATCCCAGCACTTTGGGAGGCCGAGGTGGGTGGATCACGAGGTCAAGAGATTGAGACCATCCTGGCTAACACGGTGAAACCCCATCTCTACTAAAAATACAAGAAAAAAAAATTAGCCAGGCGTGGTGGCGGGCGCCTGTAGTCCCAGCTACTTGGGAGGCTGAGGCAGGAGAATGGTGTGAATCCAGGAGGCAGAGCTTGCAGTGAGCTGAGATCACACCACTGTACTCCAGCCTGGGAGACAGAGCGAGACTCCGTCTCAAAAAAAACCCAAAAAAACAAAAACAAAAAAACAAAAAAAACCATTTTACTGGGCAAATTATAAGGTATTACGGATGCATTATGCCAGAGTGTATTTTCACTAAGTAAACAAAGCTTTTTGTGGCCCACGAACTGATGAAAACCAGACCTCTCAAAATCTAGAACCTTGGAGGCTGGGTATTCTGGAAATGACATCAGAGAAAGACTGCCCTTGAACCTTGTTAGAAAGAATCCTACTCACTGATATTCAAGATAATGTTGAAATCCAATGTAAGGAAGCTAAGAATCACAAAAAAATGATATAGGAGCTGACAGACAAAATAGTATAGAAAAGAATGTAACTGACCTGATATGGCTGAAAAACACTACAATAATTTCATAACACAATCTTAAGTATTAACAGTGGAATAGACCAAGCTGAGGAAAGAATCCCAGGGTTTGAAGACCGGATTTTTAAAATAAGAAAGTCCGGCAAGAAAAAAGAATAAAAAAGAACAAACAAAACCTCCAAGAAATATGGGATTATGTAAAGAGACAGAATCTATGACTCATTGGTGTTCCTAAAAGAGATGAGGAGAACGGAAGCAACTTGGAAAACATTTCAGGATATTACCAATGAGAATTTCCCCAATCTAGCTAGAGAGGCTAACATTCAAATTCAGGAAATGCAGAGCACCTCAGCAAAATACAAGATCATCCCCAAGACACATAATCATAAGATTCTCCAAGGTTGAAATGAAAAAAAAAATATATAGTAGAGGCGACTAGAAAGAAAGGACAGGTCATCTATAAAGGGAAGCTCATAAGACTAATAGTGGACCACTCAGCAGAAACCCTGCAAGCCAGAAGAGATTAGGGGCCTATATTGAACATTCTCAAAGAAAAGAAATTCCTACCAAGAATTTCCTATCTAAGAAAAACCAAGCTTCATAAATGAAGGAGAAATAAGACATCTTTTTTAGACAAGCAAATGTTGAGGAAATTTGTTACTACCAGACCTGCCTTACAAGAGCTCTTGAAAGCAGCACTAAATATGAAAAGGAAAGACATTACCAGCCACTAAAAAACATGCTATAGGACACAGACCAATGACACCGTAAAGCAACCAGACAAACAAGTTGGCATAATGAACAACTAACAGCACAATGACAGGATCAAATCCATAATATCACTACTAACATTGAATGTAAATGGGTTAAATGCCCCAATTAAAAGGCACAGAGTGGCAAGCTGGATAAAGAACCAAGACCCAAGGGTATCTTCATGAGACCCATGTAACATGCAATGACAACCATAGGCTCAAAATAAGGTGACAAAGAAAAATCTACCAAGCAAAAGGCAAACAGAAAAACAGCAGGGATTGCAATCCTGATTTCAGACAAAACAGACTTTAAGTCAACAAAAATTTTAAAAGACAAAGAAGGGCATTACATAATGATAAAGGGTTCAATTCAACAAGAAAAGCTAACTGTCCTAAACATATATGCATCCAACACAGGAGCACCCAGATTCTTTTTTTTTTTTGAGACAGAGTCTTGCTCTTGTCACCCAGGGGGAGTGCAGTGGTGCAATCTCTACTCATTGTGACCTCCGCCTCCCAGGTTCAAGTGATTCTCCTGCCCCAGCCTCCCAAGCAGCTGAGATTACAGGTGCCGGCCACCACGGCCAGCTAATTTTTGTATTTTTAGTAGAGACGGGGTTTCACCATGTTGACCAGGCTGGTCTCAAACTCTTGGCCTGAGGTGATTCACCCCCCTCGGCCTCCCAAAGTGTTGGGATTACAGGCATGAGCCACCATGCCCGGCCCATAAACAAGTTCTTAGGGACATTCAAAGAGACTTAGACTTCCACACAATAATAGTGAGAGACTTTGACACCCCACTGACAATATTAGACAGATCACTGAGGCAGAAAATTAACAAAGATATTAACTCAAAACAGGACTAAGTGGATCTGTACATCTAAGATCCAAGACATCTATAGAATTATCCACTGAAAAACAACAGAATGTACACTCTTCTCATCTGTACATGGCACATACTCTAAAATAGACCACAAAATCAGTCATTAAACAATCCTCGGCAAATTAAAAAAAAATCCAGACCTTCAGACCATAGCACAATAAAAGTAGAATTCAATATGAAAAAAATAGCTCATAACCATATATTTACATAAAAATTAAACAACTCACTTCTGAATGACTTTTGGGTAGATAATAAAATTGAGGCAGGAATCAAGAACTTCTTTGAAGTGAATGAGAACAAATATACAACATACCAGAATCTCTAAAGACACAGCTAATGCGGTATTAAGAGGGAAATTTATAGCACTAAATACCAGCATCGAAAAGTGAAACAGATCTCAAGTTAACAGTCTAACATCACAGCGAAAAGAACTAGAGAGGCAAGAGCAAAACAATCCAAAAGCTAGCAGAAGACAAGAAATAACCCAAATTAGAGCTGAAGTGAAAGAAATAGAGAAATTAAAAGCCATTCAAAAGACCAACAGAGCCAGGAACTGATGTTTTGAAAAAATTAATAAGATAGATAGGCTGTTAGACTAATGAAAAAGAAAATGAAGAAGATTAAAATAAACACAATCAGAAATGTCAAAGATCTTACCACTGACTCCAGAGAAATACAAATAACTATCAGAGACTATTATGAAAACCCCTATGCACACATACTAGAAAATCAAGAAGAAATGGATAAATTCCTAGACACATACACCTTCCCAAAATTGAAGCAGGAAAAAGTTGAATCCCTGAACAGACCAATAATGAGATCCAAAATGAATCAGTAATAAATAGCTTACTAATAAAAAAAAGCCCTGGACCAGACAGATTCACAGCTGAATTCTACCGATGTACAAAAAAAGACCTGGTACCATTCTTATTGAAATTATTACAAAAAAAATTGAGGATGAAGGACTCCTCCCCAATTCGTTCTATGAGGTAAGCACCATCCTGATACCAAAACCTGGCAGAGTCATATATGAAAAATATAACTTCAGGCCAATATCCTTGATGAACATTGATGCAAATATCCTCAACCAAATAGTAGCAAACGGAATCCAGCAGCACATCAAAAAGTGAATCCACCGTGATCTAAGTAAGCTTCATCCCTGGGATGCAATGTTGGTTCAGCATATGTAAGTCAATAAACGTAATTCATCACATTAACAGAAAAAAAAATCCCATATGATCATCTTAATAGAGGCAGAAAAGACTTTTAATAAAATTCAACATCCATTCACATTAAAAGCTCTCAGCATACTAGCTATTGAAGGAACATACCTCAAAACAATAAGAGCCATTTATGACAAACCCACAGGCAACATCATACTGAATGGCCAAAAGCTAAAAGCATCCCCCTTGAAAACTGGAACAATACAAGGATGCCCTCTCTCACCAGTCCTATTCCACATACTATTGGAAGTCCTCACCAGAGCTATCAGGCAAGAGAAAGAAATAAAGTGCATCCAAATAGGAAGTCAAACTATCCTTGTTTGAAGATGACTAATTCTATATCTAGAAAACACCATAGTCTCAGCCCAAAATCTCCTTGATCTGATAAGCAACATCAGCAAAGTCCCAGGATATAAAATCAATATACAAAAATCACTACTATTTTTATACACCAACAACAGCCAAGCAGAGGCCCAAATCAGGAACACAATCCCACTCACAAATGCCACAAAAATAATAAAATACCTAGGAATATACCTAATGAGGGAGGCCAAAAATCTCTACAAGTAGAATTACAAAACACTGCTCAAATAAATCAGAGATGAAAAAAATAAATAAATAAATTCCATGTTCATGAATAGGAAGAATCAAGATCCCTAAAATGGCCATACTGCACAAAGCAATTTATAGATTCAATGCTATTCTTATCAAACTACTAATGATATTCTTCACTAAACTATAAAAAAAGATTTTAAAATTCATTTGGAATAATAATAAAAAAAAAACAGCCTGAATAGCCAAAGCAATCCTAAGCAAAAAGAACGAAGTAGGAGACATCATGCTACCCGACTTCAAACTACACTATGGGGCTACAGCAACTAAAACAGCATGGAACTGGTACAAAAACAGACACACAGACCAATGGAACAAAATAGAGAGCCCAGAAATAAGGCCACACACCTACAACTATCTGATCTTCAACAAGGCTGACAAAAGCAATTGGGAAAGGACTCCCTATTCAATAAATGGTGCTAGAATAATTCGCTAGCTGTATGCAGAAGATTGAAAGTGGACCCTTTCCTTAACATCATATACAAAAAGTAACTCAAGATGGATTAATGACTTAAATGTAAAATCCAAAATTATTTTTAAAAAACCTGGAAGACAACCTAGGCAATACCATTCTGGACATAGGAACTCACAAAGATTTAATGATGAAGATGCCAAAAGCAACTGCACCAAAAGCAAAAAATTATAAATGAGATCTAATTACACTAAAGAGCTCCTGCACAACAAAAATAAATTATCAGTAAACAGACAACCTACAGAATTTGAGAAAATATTTGAAAACTATGCATCTAACAAAGGTCTAATATCCAGTATCTATAAGGAACTTAAACAAATTTACAAGAAAAAAACAAACAACTCCATTAAAAAGTGGACAAAGGACATGAACATAAACTTTTCAAAAGAAGACATACACGCAGCCAACAATCATATGAAAATAACTCAATATCACTTATCATTAAAGAAATGCAAATCAAAACCACAATGAGATACCATCTCACAACAATCATAACGGAAAACACATGCACACATATGTTCACTGCAGCACTACTCACAATAGCAAGGACAAGGAATCAACCTAAATGACCACCAATGACAGATTGGTTAAAAAAAACGTGGTACTTATACATCATGGAATACTATGCAGTCATAACAGAGAACGAGGTCATGTGCTTTGCAACAACATGGATAAAGCTGGAGGCCATTATCCTTAGCAAACTAACGCAGGAACAGAAAAACAAATACTGCTTGTTCTCACTTATAAGTGAGAGCTAAATTATGAGAACACATGGATGTAAAGAGAGAAACACCAGACACTGAGGCCTAACAAACGGTGAAGGCTGGGAGGACGGAGAGGAGCAGAAAAAATAACTAATGGGTACTAGGCTTAGTATCTGGGTGACAAAATAATCTTTACATCAAACTCCCATTACACTAGTTTACCTGTATTACAAGCCTACACATGTACCCCTGAATCTAAAATAATTTTTATTTATTTATTTATTTTTGAGATGGAGTCTCCCTCTGTCACCCAGGCTGAAGTGCAGTGGCACGATCTCGGCTCACTGCAACCTCTGCCTGCTAGATTCAAGCGATTCTGTCTCAGCCCCGCAAGCAACTGGGATTACTGGCATAAACCACCATGCCTGGCTAAACTTTTTTTGTATTTTTAGTAGAGATGAGGTTTTGCCATGTTGGCCAGGCTGGTCTCGAACTCCCGACCTCAGGTAATCAGCCCGCCTCGGCCTCCCAAAATGCTCGGATTAGAGGTGTGAGCCACCGTGCTCTGCCTAAAGTAATTTTTTTAAATAAAAAGAACCCTACCAAGTTTTTTTCTCCACCCTCACCACAGCAAAGCTCAAGAGACTCGAATCTTGGGCCTACAAGTCACAACTTAAGAGGGCCCCTCCAGGCTCCTGGAACTGCACACCTGTTGGAGACTCTAAGGTAAAGCTAACCAAAGAAATTCTTTCCCAGAAACAGATGGCATTGTAATACATGGACAGCTTTCCTAAGATCATGGACGAAGATTTCTCTGCAATTATGAAGACCTTAATTTTCCTCCTGTTTTCTGCTGTTCTCACCCCTTCTCTTTTCATGCAGGAAAATTCATGGGACAATAACCTGCGGATGGCTTTAGCAAAAGCTTGTGCTCTAGCAAGAAACCAAATAATTGTTGGATTTGTGGTCTAATGCAAAAAGAAAAACCCTTAAGAAACCATTCCATTATTGCCAATACGTCTTCATGTTCCCATACACACCTTGAAAACCTCAAAGGAAGAGTGAAAAGTTATCCCTGATATGTTAAACATCACCACTTATTGCTTTCCTATGATCTGTAGAAGTAGTACTCTTACCTTTTCAATCAATAGCCTAATTGCTACCAGGAACTTTTAAAAAAATCCTCTCTGTGTGATGCCTTTTACAAGGTATACTGTGCCTTCTGGCATCAAATAGTAGAGACCCAGGAACTACCTATGTGGGTACAAGTAACTGCTTATATAACACTACTCACCAATAGGTGTGGTTATGCACACCTACAGTATACAACAGAGGGGCCACCTAAGAGCAAATTTCTTTTTGTATTTTATTCAGGAACTATGATTATTGACTGAGTAGATATAACTGACCTTCGCTCAAACGCCACTAGGTGGCCTTCCTTTCCAGCTCCCGAGGGCCTATATTGGGTCGGCTTCTTCACTTTAAAATCTTGCTATTTGTCCAGTCTCCCTTCTGCCTTCCAAATAGCTTTTCCTGAAAATCCTCTTAGTATTTTCTATAATCAGAAGCCAAAAAGGAAAATAATCAAAATCAGTATCTATGTTGAAATGAATATGGACAAATTTGTTCTCAATGAGGAAAGGTTCCCATCATGTTTCCGATGCCTAACTTTTGGCAGTATTGGGGTGTCAGTTGTATGAAATGAAATGTAAACCTAATTCATGTAGTGGGAAAAACTTTGGACTTTGTGGCCAAACCTCTCAGGGATTCAGATGCATAGAGGCTACCCTCTGACAAATGGATGGCAAGCTTGGCTGCTCTAAGGTTTTCTAATATTTACATTTCTGTTAATGGATCTCCGGATCACTATGAATTGTGTCACCAGACTAACCACAAAATTGAATACCTCTTTAGAACACGCAATCTTGCAGCATGCTATGGGCCTTGTTCTCCATCATATTACAAACAAGGAGTATGACCAATGGGACTCAAACACTAATGAATTACACTTAGTGCCTGAACTTTCAGTTGTTCAATTTTGATGAGTTAATTCATGGAGACTCCTGCTCGAAGGTGAGTTTCAGTTTCTTGGCATTGAATTGTGTTGTATTCACTCAAAAATTTTAAATACCCATATACAGCTGTCTTCTGTGCATTGAATGGTCTCATTACAGTTGGAATAACAAAAACATAAAACATAAGAGTCATCTAACTTATTTTACATCATGAAATTGTAAATTCTTGACAATTGCTGGATCCAGAAGAGTGATTGTGAAGGCTGCAGAGGATGGTGTAACTCCCCATGCCTATGGCTTTAGTCAATCTCTCTTGGGTAAGAGGATGACAAAATGGGGGGAATTGTTAAATTAAGTATGGTTTAAAATGGCATTTTTACATAATGAACTGTGGCCTAGCTTGATGCATAAACAAGTTGTCAGCATACATAGTAGTATGCCCTTGTAACGAAGCAACAGTGTCTCAGTCAACTATAACAGCCGGACCTTCAGCTGAAGGTCTGAAAGCTGCTAAAAGCTGCTGAAAGCTGCTAAATTATTCCCAAATAAGGCAAATGCAAACTGCCCCAATCAAGTAATCCCTATATGTCATTTTCTGTTTTCTGGTTGTAAATATAGCTCACCACGTTGCGGGTGGGGGCATTCTGAATAATCTTTGGTCCAGAATGCTGCCTGGTTCCAGAAGCTACTGCTTGCTCAAATAAACTTTGTTGAATTTAACTTGTCTTACGGTTTTTCCTTAACAAACTCCATGAGGTATATGCTATTTTATCTCCATGAAACATAGTAATATGAAGATTACAAAGGTTAAATAGCTTGTCTAAGCTCTCATAGTAAGTTGCAGAGCAGCACTATTGCACCTGTCCTCTTCTAAATATCTTCCTTGCAAATAATTTCAGTATTTTCAAAGTGTCCAAATGGTAAAATCACTTATATTTTCTAACAAGTAAGCAATTTATAATTTATTCATCAAGTTATTCTGAATAAGCAATTTAGTTTTTTTGATGATTAAGACATATTGCTATGTCTTAGACACTAAGACAGTATTAGTGCAAGACATATATTAACTAGATAGTTAACTAGCTAATCTCTATGATAGGGGATGGGGTTTCAAAGTTTCTTAAGACTTAGTGTCTGGTCTTAAAAAACTAGTAGCAGAGGCCCGGCGCGGTGGCTCACGCTTGTAATCCCAGCACTTCGGGAGGCCGAGGTGGGCGGATCACGAGGTCAGGAGATCGAGACCACGGTGAAACCCCGTCTCTACTAAAAATACAAAAAATTAGCCG
Organism: Symphalangus syndactylus; assembly: GCF_028878055.3. Classification (NCBI taxonomy): domain Eukaryota; kingdom Metazoa; phylum Chordata; class Mammalia; order Primates; family Hylobatidae; genus Symphalangus; species Symphalangus syndactylus. The sequence goes on from NC_072447.2 coordinate 96,424,222, forward strand.
GGCGTGGTGGCGGGCGCCTGTAGTCCCAGCTACTGGGAGAGGCTGAGGCAGGAGAATGGCGTGAACCCTGGAGTTGGAGGTTGCAGTGAGCCGAGATTGCGCCACTGCACTCCAGCCTGGGCGACAGAGCAAGACTCCGTCTCAAAAAAAAAAACTAGTAGCAGAGTCCGAAAGATAGGTAAAGTGATGATGAAATGTGGCAAGTTCTATAGTAAACATTTGTGTAATATTGTATGGGAAATCAAATGAGGGAATGAGACTACCTCTATCAGGAAATAACAGTATGTTTCAGAGAAGGAATATTGAAAAGTGAGTAGGAGTTGATAAGGTAGAAAAAGAGAGAAACACATGCTAGACAGTGGGAACAACACAGAAGTATAAAAGTGCATGACATGAAAATGGCATGAATGGTGAAGAGACTATTTCAATAAAGCAGTTGTATATGGTATGTGGTAAAGAGCAGTGGGGAATGAAGCAAACAAGGTTAACTGATCAGGTCATGAAGGACTTTGTTTGCAATGACTAATTTATCCTTATAGTGAAAATATTTGGAGCCATAGAAGATGTTCAAGCAAGAGATGAACAAAATTGTATTTACATTTTACTTTTAGATTCTAGTCTACAAATTTTACATTTACATTCTATTCTGTAAACAAATAATTCTATTTACACTATATTTAGATTATTCTTGTGCCAATGTAAATGATGGGATGAGAACAGAGAATCCTGGAGGTAAGAAGACTAAATATATGAATGCTCCACTAAACCATGTGAGAGATTATAAGTATCTGAGCTAATACAAAGATAGAAAAAATGATGGAAAATGTGTTAAGAAGTAGAAATAAATTTAATTAAGACATAGGAAGGAGTGCTCCCAAGGAAACTTGGGAGTATGTCCCAGGCTGCAGTCCATTAAAAAAAAAAAAAAAAAGGACATAGGTATTGGGTAGTCCATGAATGGTAAAGAAGAGGAGGAACCATCAATGACCCCACAGCAGTTTCTTTTGGAAGTGACTAAATATGAGGTTCATATATAAATGAAAACATAACTTGCATTATAACTTAGTTTTGTTCAACTGCTCAGAGTCCCATTACCTTTTGTTATCTTCATGGGAATTGATTGCACAGTTAACCTCAGCTGGCTTAAAAATTCTTCCCACCAGTACAATAATTATGTGAGAAGCTTTGCATAAATTAACATTAATCTAATTCAACTAAAATTTGTTATTTGATTACACCTTATCTAATTTCTAAAAGGATTTGAAATAACTAGCACTGAAAGGCAGAGAAATATTGTTTTATTTTATAAAAAGACTTTGAAAACCACCATGGAAAACAGGGAATGTGTTTGTTTTGTTCATCACTATCACTTATTTACTATTATAGTGCTTGGCCCATAGTGAATATTTGTTAAATAAACAAATTGAAAGCAAGTAAAAGACCCACACTAAGTAGCTACAATATAAGTAAAAGAAGTGTTACTCAAAAACTTTGAGTACATTAAGTTTTTTAAATTTGAAACATATTTTCCAAGAATTCTCGATGTAGTCAATGCTGAAGACTTTCCATAGAAAACCTGTAGCAAAACATTATATTTATCATAGCAAACATTTTAAAATTATGTATTAATACAAATACCTTAATTATAACAGGAGGTGCAATGTGTCACTAGCTAAATATTATCTTAAAACATACTACTATGCATTACCAGAAACTTCTCATTGTCAGTTTTAAGAAGGGTCAGGACTAATTTTGCCAGTAAAATATTGTGGATTTGGGGGGATATTGTATTAAATAAACTCTAAATCAACAGACATTTCATTTTACTGTTGAAGTTTCTTCCTAGAGTTTTCTTCTTTCACATTATTACATTTTGCCAGCCAGCTGTAGACGAAAACAATGCAATATGTTAAACTCACAGTCAATGGATTCTGTTTCTAAGTTATGCTTCTCACAAAGTCCGCAATTTTAATAAATATTATATACTATGTTGTAACTTAATTATTATCAGAATTATTTTAAATGAGAGGCAAAGACCAAAAGAATAATAAGATGTGACTACAGAAACTATTAAAGAAGCCAAATAATTTACTAAGAAAGCCAAATTAGAAAACAAAGAGTTTTATATTAAGGATGACAGAAAGATGACTCCCCATGAAATACATTTATTTGCCAACTGCCTAAAATTCATTCATGAATTCTAATCCAAAATACATACTTCCAAGCTTTAAGACACTCTGAAGCTAGAGTGATCAATTCCTCTGGGCCTACCTTGGACTTTCCAACTTTTACCACTGAAAGTCCAGTATCCCAGGAAACCTCTCTGTTCTACATTAACAGGGATGGTTAATCACTCTATATGAAACACATCAGAAAAAATAAGAAAAATATGATTTTATACCACGTAAATTCATTCACATGTTTTATTAAGCTCTGACCTAACCAAACTATTCATTTCAATGTAAAATAAAAGCAATGAACCGAATCCACTTATTAAAGTAAAAAAGGAACTATGTCCTTCAGTTTCATCATATGTTTTCAAGTAGTTTATTATCCTGAATTATAATGGAAAAGAATTAAGTAGTTCCAGTAAATTCAGAACTATACCTTTCATTGCAAAATAATTATGTTATGGCTAGATCGAATACAACAGACTTCACATGTCTATTTTTACTCTGTCTCTCACATACTGCTCTTCTGTAGTTATAAATTTCACAAGTGATAACAGTTTAAACTAAGAAATTAAGTCAACAAAAAATTCACGGTTAAGATAGTTCTCTTCTTCACATATTGAAGAATTGGTAGCAGATAAAAATTAAATTATATGAGAAAAGCTTAACATTTGGTGGATACATTTACAATATGCATATAATAAGCAACTTCAATGTTGAAATGCTAAATTTCATGTAGAAGTAAAATATTTTCTCTTAATAGGCCATTTTATTCTAAAAATAATATTATAAACACTATTCTCATGTTCTTTCTCAGAAACAGACATAAATATCCTGGATTTTTATGGTGCCCTAATGTTTACATCTGATTCTTCACTAGGGTTTGAGCCTGAAAACCAACTGAGGCCAACAGAATCCAAGAAGAAATCTTCTGTGCTGAGATGTGACTTCAGAGAAAGGTTTCCTTCCATGATTAGGAGTGATAAACTAGGCAAATGTTCTGCCTTGCCCTTGCCTGCATCAAATATAGTCTGTCAGCATGAGATTCCTGGGGATTTAGTTATAAGTATGTGAGGATGAGATCCCTCAAGGGGAAGCCTGAGAGAATAAAAGAAGCCACTTAACCAACACCTGAACCATCTCTCTTTGGTATTCTTTATGTGAAAGTAATAAACCTCTAGAGTTTAATTCCATTTTAGTCTGGTATTCTAATACACGTGGCTGAAAGCATCTTAATTGATACTCCAGTTTTCCAACCACAGAAACAAAAATACTATAGCTGTCAACATGATAAAAGGCAACTTGTTGGATAAACAACTAAACTTATCACTTTGGTATTTGTCTTTACCTATTTCACTGTTTTTATATAGTTAGGTTTTTTTCTCTGAATTGAACTTTTATTCTGACTCAAGATGCACAGGACTAGTAATTTCTCCCAAGGGCTAACATCATGCCAGCTTCCACTCATAAATGACAGAAAATCTTGTTATAAGAATTATTGCCGGGCACAGTGGCTCACGCCTGTAATCCTAGCACTTTGGGAGGCCAAGGCAGTCAGATCACTTGAGGTCAGCAGTTCGAGACAAGCCTGACCAACATGGAGAAACCCTATCTCTACTAAAAATACAAAAATTAGCCAGGTATGGTGGCAAGCGCTTGTAATCCCATCTACTCGGGAGGCTGAGGCAGGAGAATTGCTTGAATCTGGGAGGCAGAGGTTGCAGTGAGCCAAGATTGTGCCACTGCACTCCAGCCTGGGTGACAAGAACGAAACTCCATCTCAAAAAAAAAAAAAAAAAAAGAATTACTAACATGTCAGTACAGAGACAAAAAGTTCCCAGAAAATTTTCCCACTTGAAATGTTCATGAAGGGAATTTCCAGTTTCCAGCTCATCATGTAAAGAATGTGAAGGTCAACAGTCCTGTCCACACAACAACAACAAAAGCTGAACAAACTAAAAATCAACACCATATTACTGATTCATCAGAGAACCTAGGGCACAGGGCAAACCACTGTCCCCAAAATTGGAGAGGAAGATAAGCAGATAGAATAACAACTTATTGAAGCAGAAATGCACAACAGAAATCCCCATGTTAACAAAACCAGAGTAGAAAAATCTAAACAATAATTAATACATTTCTAGAAGATTCGTGTGAAAAAAGTTTGAGAGTTAAAAGCTCCAAGGTGGGGGTAGTCTTAGAGATGCTTTCACATTTTTGTAAGTTTTACTGCCAAGAGATAACTAGGTTCTCACAGTGAACATCAGAGAAAAATGTCTTAGTTATTTCAGCAGGAGGAGAGTAAAAGTAGCCATTAGGAAATACTCTGAGAGCATTCAGTTTTTCACAAGGCCTGCCCTCAAGAAAGACTATTTTGTCAAAGCTGTATCCACTGGGGTTTTACCAGAGGCTAACCCACCTGGAAGGAAAATATTCAACTCCAGCAATATCTGGACTCCCTGCATCACCTAGGTGGTGAAGGAAAGATGAGAAGCACTTACAAAGGTCATAGCTCAGGGAAACAGGCTCACTAAAAGGCTGAGGTCAAACCATAGGGCAATATAATGATTCTCCTTTCACCCACATTCTAGCAATACATCAGTAAAGACCTATGTACCACAGTTATCCAATATATCATGACTTCCTTCCAACAAAAAATTATAAAGGATAGTAAAAGACCACACAATTTGAAGAGACAGAGCAAATATAAGATCTGGATTCAGATATGACACAGATTTGAAGATTAACTGGTAGAAAATTAAAAATAACTGATTTAATAAGCCAAATATTCTAATGAAAAAAAAGCCAACATGCAAGAACAGATGGATAATGTAAGCCATGAGATGGAAATTTTAAGAAAGAATACAAAGAAACGCTAGAAATAAAAAACACTGTAACAAAAAAGAAGAATACCTTTGACAGGCTCATTAGTAAACTGAACACGGCCCATGAAGGAAACAGTGAACTGGAAGATAACGTCAATAGAAATTTCATAAACTGAAATGCAAAGAACAAAAATACAGAAAAAAAATAGAACAGAAATGTGAGATTACTGCAAAGGGTATAACATATATCAATGAGAATACTGGGAAAAGACGAAAACGAGAAAGGAACAGGAGAAACACTTGAAGCAATAATGACTGAGAATCTACTAGGATTAATGTCAGACACGAACCACAGTTACAGGAATTTCAAAGCACACAGAGCAGTATAAATGTCAAAAAGTCTACATCTGGGAAAATTATATAAAGAAAATCAAAGACAGGAAAAATCTTGAAAAAGGTCATAAGGGACAAAAATACCGTAACTAGAAAGCAACGAGGATAAGAATTATATTGGACTTCTTTTTTAAATTGCAGCCTGTGCCATCAGAACCAGCTGCTGCAGCCACAGAGGTAGCCAGAATCAGAAGGAAGGTGGGCTGGGCTGTGCAGGGCTGTGTAGGATGGGGCAGGCTTCTGGCCACCCACCATGCACTGCTTTGGAGAAGGCTGCAAGCTTCCCAGCCTAGAAGAAATTCCTAGCTAGCTTTAAAGTCAGTGCCTCCAGAGCCAGCATGGTGGCCGTAGACAACAAGATAGAGTAGGCCACGGATCCTTGGCTGTGATGAAGAATCATCTGATGCATGCTGTGAGAGAAGAGGTGCAGATTCTGAAGGAGCAGATACTAGAGCTGATGGAGATGAACTCCCAGCTGGAGTGCAAGAACACCTTCTTGAAAACCCTGGCGAGCCCAGAGCAGCTGGAGAAATTCCAGTCTGGTCTGAGCCCTAAAGAGCAAGCTCCAGAATCCCAACTGCCTGAAGCCCTCTGTGGTTCTGCAGTGTAAGTGGTTACACCAGCTACGCAAGGTGTAAACTTCTCATGAGATGATGCTTGGGGAAACAAAAACAAACTGGAAAGAACTAGGTAAAATAAGTTTAGTGGCTTTGCTCACTCCGAGGACAGAACCACCAGCTTGGCCAACTTGGTGAAACCTTGTCTCTACCAAAAAAATACAAAAAATAGCTGGGCATGGTGGCGCACGCCTGTAATACCAGCTACTCGGGAGGCTGAGGCACAAGAATTGCTTGAACCTGGTAGGCGGAGGCTGCAGTGAGCCGAGATTGTGCCATTGCACTCCAGCCTGGGTGACAGAGCAAGACTCTGTCAAAAAAAAAAAAGAAAAAGAAAAAAGGACATGGTCACCTGGGTCCATTCTAGTGACAGACCCCCAACAAAGACTAGATCTCTGGAGGCTGATTTGCATGGGGTCTAGTAACTCCAAGCCAGTGAACCTCTAATGCTACTGCACCGTGGGGGCTCCCAGGGACTGGGCAACTTAGTTGCAACTGGCAAAGAGGAAGGGTAGTTTGAGATGTGATACCAGTTTGCTCCAGAAGGTATAAGGGGCCTGTTTCTTATTCCGTGGACATCTTCAACAATTTCACCTGACAATAACTGTTCCTATGAATAAGTCACTTGTGTTTTAAGCAGAGGCAGCCTCCCTTTTCTCCTCTGCTTTGTGAAAGCAGAGGACACAGATGGGACAGATTGAGCCAAGTCAGCCTTCTGTTGGTTAATATGGTATAAAGCATGGTTTTGTACACAGTGCAGTGTGAGATTACAGCTTTAGAATAACTGCTTACAAAGTTCTGCTTGGTTAGTATTGGCATAGTTTTTCTTAAAGTCACAAATGCACATACACACACACACACACACACACACACACAAACACACACACACACCCATAGGGCTAGATCTGTATCTTAGTGTAGTGATATATACATACACTCATCCACCTACATGTTGAAGGGCCTAAACAGCTTTGGGAGTATTGACTGGCACCTTATCTCTTAAGGCTAACTCTTTTGACTGTGTTCATTTACGATATTGATGCAGTTTCTCCTTTAGGTTAAGTAAGACTCATGAGTAAAGGCAGGGAGGGTGCCAGCCTCTGAATGCAGCCACAGATGCCTTACTGCTGCAATCCTTTCCCCAGCTGTCCACTGAAGACACATGAAGTCATTTGAATGCCATACCCACCATTCACTGGTGCTGACTTCATAGAATGGGGTTAACGGACCAGTTTGCACTTCACAGTGTCATTTAAATTATTTTTAATTATTTAAAAATAAATAAATAATTATGTGGAAAACTTACAAATGAGAAGGAGGGTGTCCTACTGTGGATGAGGGATGGACAAGGGAATGGCTTTAATCAAATGGAGCCTGGGAGGTGTACATAGGGAGCTTGTCTGTAGGGGAGTGATATGCTTTGTCTCTGTGTCCCTACCTAAATCTCACCTTGAATTGTAATAATCCCCGTGTCAAGGGCGGGACCAGGTGAAGATAATTGAATCATGGGGGTGGTTTTCCCTATGCTGTTCTGGTGATAGTGAGTGAGTTCTTACGAGATCTGATGGTTTTATAAAGTGCTTCCACCTCCACTTGGCACTCATTCTCTCTATTGCTGCCCTGTGAAGAGATGACTTCCACCATGACTGTAAGTTTCCTGAGGCATTTTCCCAGCCATGTGGAACTGTGAGCCAGTTAAAACCTCTTTTCTCCATAAATGATAAAGTCTCCGGTATTTCTTCATAGCAGCATGAGAAAGGACCAATACAGGGAGTGTGTGATAGTTTCTGATACATTATCCTGATGTGTGTTTCCAGGATTTGGAATTGGATTTTTCAAATGTAGCTTGAAATTTCAGTAAACTTTCCTCTTTTTTTTCTAAAAAAATCTGCCAACAACAAGAAAGTACAATAAAATATTTAAAGTCTTGAAAACAACCCACCAACCTCGAATTATCCATCTAGCCAAAGCAATTTTCAAAAGTGAAGGACAAATAAAGACTCTTCCAGACAAATAAAAATTGATGCAATTGCTGCCAGTAAGACTACCTGGCAAGAAAGGTTAAAAAAATTTATTTAAAGATAAGGAAAATCACATAGGTGAGAAACTTGGACCTAAATAAAGAAAATGAGAATATTAGTAAATGAATAAATAGAGGTAAAATAAAACATATTTCTTATTTTTAATGATCTAACAAATAAGTTTGTTCAAAATAATAATAGCAACAATGTATACAATTATTATAGCTATAGATAAGTTAAATGAAAGACAGTTATTATAGAGGAATGGGAAAGAGAAATTAGCAATACTTCATTAGAGGGTACTTTTACTGCTTCCAAAGTGGCATAGTGTTATTTGAAACTAGATTTGCATTTATTGTAAATACATATTTTAATCTCTACAGCAACCAATAAGTAAAAGCAGTTTAAAGAAGAGTAAAGTATAAAAAAAAGTATAATGTATACGTTAAGAAAGGTGAGAAAACAAAATCGTATCAAATCATCAATTAAGGTTGAGGAGGCAGAATAAAAATGGAAGATAAAAATCAAAAGAAAGAAGGACGATGAATAGAAAACAGTAAAAAATGTTGCAGATATTAACCAAAGTATATCAGTAATCACCTTAAACATCAGTGATCTAAATACAGCAATTAAAAGACAGAGACTGTCAGAATGGATTATAAAAGACCCAACTGTGTGTTGTCTTAAAAAAAAACTATTTTCAATATAAAGACACATCTAGATTAAAAGTAAAGGGATAAAGAAAGTGAGTGGCTATATCAATTTCAGAGAGAGTAGACTTCAGAGCAAGAAAAATTGTCAAGGATAAAGAGGACTGTTATCTAGTGATAAAAAAGTCAATTATTCAAAGAGACATAATAATATTTAATGAATGTGTCTAAAAACAGAGTGTCAATATAGATGTGGCAAAACTAATAGAAATGCAAGGAGAACAATACTAATCTACTATTATATTGGAATACTTCAACACCCCTCTGTCAGAAATGAACAGATCCAGCCAGAAGATATCAGGAAGGATACAGTTGAACTTAACAACATTATCAATCAATTGGATCTAATAGACACCTATAATATATTTTACCCAGCAACAGGAGAAAACACATTATCCTCAAGCTTACACGGATTCAGCAAGATAGACCTTATTCTAGGCCACAAAACACACTAAACCAAATTTAAAAGAATATAAATTATACAATGTGTGCTCTCAGAGCACAATGGAAATAATTAGAAACCAACAACAGAAAGATAGCCAGAAAACCACAAAATACATAAAGATTAAGCAACACGCTAATAAGTAAGACACACGGCTACGAAAAAGTCTCAAGAGAAATTTAAAAATACTTTGAACTAAATGAAAATGAAAATACAACTTATCAAAAATCATGTGATGCCACAAAACTAATGCTTACAAGGAAATCTATAGCAGTGAATTAATATGAATTTATATATTAAAAAGAAGAAAGATCTGAAATGAGTAATCTAAGCTTCCACCTTATGAAACTAGAAAAAGAGCAAATTGAATCCAAAGTAAGCAGAAGAAATAATATACCACATATTTGAAATAAATCAATGAATTTGGAAACAGGAAATCATAGTAAAATCAATGAAACCAAAAGTTATTTATTTGAGAAGATCAATAAAATTTATAATACTCTAGCCATGCTAACTAAAGAAAAAAGAGAAGACACAAATGACTAATATCAAAAATAAAAGGGAAGCCATAATGAGTAAACATCAAAGGGGTAAAAAAGAAATAAACAACTGTATGCCCACAAATTTGATAACATAGATGAAATAGGCTAATTCCTTCCAAAATATAATTCTCTAAAGCTCACACAAGAAGGAATAGATTATCTGAATAGGCCTGTATCTATTAAAAAAGTTTAATCAATAGTTAAAAATCTTCAAAACAGAAAGCATTGTTCCCAGATGGGTTCGCTGGCAAATTCTACCAAATATTTAAAGAAGAATAGCAAATTATCTGCAATCTCCTCTAGCAAATAAAAGCAGAGGAAACCTATCCTAACTTGTTCTATGAGGTCAGCATTAGTTTAAAGCAAAACTAGATAAGGACTTTACAAGAAAACAAAACTAAAGACCAATACCCCTCATGAATATAAGTGTAAAAAACCTCAATAAAATATTAGCAAATTGAATGCAAATGTACAAAAACAATTACTCACTTTCAGGCATGCAACATTGGTTCAATATCCAAAAATGAATTAGTATATTCCATTACATCAACAGATTACAGAATATAAATCACCATATCATATCAACAGATGCAGAAAAAGCATTTGATAAAATCCAAAATCCATTAATAATAAAAATATCTCAAAAAATTGTAATAGAGTAGAACTTCCTCCAACTGGTAAAGAACATCTATAAAAAGGGATTCAGTCCGGACGCGGTGGCTCACGCCTGTAATCCCAGCACTTTGGGAGGCCGAGGCAGGCGGATCACGAGGTCAGGAGATGGAGACCATCCTGGCTAACACGGTGAAACCCCGTCTCTACTGAAAATACAAAAAATTAGCCGGGCGTGGTGGTGGGTAACTGTAGTCCCAGCTACTCGGGAGGCTGAGGCAGGAGAATGGTGTGAACCTGGGAGGTGGAACTTGCAGTGAGCCGAGATCGTGCCACTGCACTCCAGCCTGAGCGACAGCAAGACTCTGTCTCAAAAAAAAAAAAAAAGATTCAATATTGTCAAGATATCAGTTTTTATCAAATTGATCTACAGATTCATTGCTTTAATTCCAATCAACATCACAGGAAGTTATTTTGTGGTTATCAATAAACTGATCCCAAAGTGTATATGTAGAAGCAAAAATCCTAGAATAGCCAACACAATATTGAAGGAGAAGAAGAAAGTTGGAGGACTGGCACTACTCAATTTCAAAACTTACAATAAAGCTATAGTAATTAAGGCAGTGTGGTACTGGCAAAGAATAGCAAATAGATCAGCACAACAGAGTAGAGAACCAGAAATAAACCCACATAAATTTAGTAAACAGATCTTTGACAAAGGAGCAAAGTACAATGTAGCAAAGATAGTTTATTTCAACAAATGGTTCTGGAACCAGTAGATATACACATGAAGAAATTAATCTAGACACAGACTTTACACTCTACACAAAACTTGTGGAGACTGTGAAAAGGGGTATCCGAGGAGAGAGAGACAAATGGGTGGAGCCTAGGGGACTTCTGGAGGAAGGTGATATATTTTGTATAATACTGTAATGGTGCATACTTGTCATTTACATTTGTACATTATGAAATGTACAACACAAAGAATGAAATGTACTTTGGTTGATAATGATGTGTCAATGTTGGTTCATTGATTGTGACAAATGTAGCATTCTGGTGCAACATGATGCCAGGGAGGCTCTGCTTGCACTTTGCACTATCCACTCAATTTTGCTGAGCATCTAAAACAGCTCCAAAATAAAGTCTTGACCAGGTGTGGTGGCTCACGCCTATAATCCCAGCACTTTAGGAGGCAGAGGCGGGTGGATCCCGAGGTCAGGAGTTCAAGACCAGCCTGGCCAAGATGGTGAAACCTGGTCTCTACTAAAAATACAAAAATTAGCAGGGCGTGGTGGCGGGTGCCTGTAATTCCAGCTACTTGGGAGGCTGAGGCAGGAAATTGCTTGAACCCAGGAGGCGGAGGTTGCAGTGAGCCAAGATCACGCCACTGCACTCCAGCATGGGTGACAGAGTGAGACTCCATCTCAAAAACATAAAAATAAAAATAAATATAAATATAAATATAAATAAAGTCTTAATATTTTTTAAAGATCATAAAGATAACTAGATGCTTTCTTGTGTCATCATGGATTGTGAAGCAAACAGGCAAGTTTCAACAGAATAGAAATATGTATAGGCAAGTTCCTGAGTGGCAGGGAAGCAATAAAGACAAGTTTAGGGGAAGTGCCTGATTCATTTTGTGATGGTGGGATTGTATAATTTGTACTTAGCCACCAAAATCAACTGACACAGTTTGGATATTTGTCCCCACTATTTGTTGAAGTTGAAGAATCTAACTTCAAATTTCATGTTGAAATGTAATCCCCAATATCGGAGGTGGGGCCTTGTTGGAAGTGACTGGATCATGGGGACAGATCTCTCATGGCTTGGTACTGTCTTGGAGATAATGAGTTGCAAGATCTGGTTGTTGAAAAGTGTGGCACCCCACCCTCACCTTGTCCCTGTTATCACCATGAGAAGTGTCTGCTCCTATTTCACCCTCCACCTTGAATAAAACTACCTGAGGTCTCCCTAAAAACTGAGCAGATGCCAGCACCATGCTTCCTGTAAGCATGTCATAAATTAAAATTCACTTATTTCTTATGTTTTTTTTAATTATATTCCCCCCTCTAGAATGTAAAAACTACTATGGATAGCAGAGACCATGTCTATCTTGTTCAACATTCTATCCCCTAGGCCAAACATAGTGCCTGACACATAGGGGTCCCTTAATAAATATACTTTATATAAGTAAGTGGACTGCAAATAGATCTTAAAATGATCAAATAGATCTTAAAATGCACCTTAATATCATCATATATTGAATGTCATGAAAATAAAATAAGATCTATAAACAATTATGTGAAGAAAAATACATGTCGTGTTGGTTGGGGGGAAGAGTTGAAGCAAACGTGAAATACCTAGCAGTCAAACTGAAACAGAGAGCTCACTTAAGTTGATGAATAATGTATCCAAATATTTTAAAGGTTATTTCAGTATTATTGGAGCCATAAGTACGTCAACAAATTAACCAAAACAAATGTCCCCACATTATTAATGAATGATTTTTTTGTCTTAATAGTAAACCAGTTTCAAGGCTATTTCAGCAACCAAAGTCTAGAATTAAGACTTTAACAACCATGAAAAGAAATAAGGATAAAAAATTTGAGCCACAATCAGGACACTTCAATCAACAGTAACTATACCAGGACCTCTTATATCCTTTGATTTTTTGAGTCAGATTTGTCCCTTCTATTTAAATTTAAATCTAATTTTAATATTAATTCCTACCTATTTATCTTTGTTTTTGTTGCATTTGCTTTTAAGTTCTTGGTCATGAAGTCTTTGCCTAAGCCAATGTCTAGAATGGTTTCTGCACAGCAAAAGGACCAGTCAGCAGAGTAAACAGACAACCCACAGAGTGGGAGAAAATCTTCACAATCTATACATCCAACAAAGGACTAATATCCACAATCCACAAGGAACTCAAATCAGCAAGAAAAAAAACAAACCATCCCATCAGAAAGTCCCCTAAAGATATAAACAGACAATTCTCAAAAGAAGATATACAAATGGCCAACAAACATATGAAAACATGCTCAGTATCACTAATGACCAGGGAAATGCAAATCAAAACCACAATGTGACACCACCTTACTCCTGCAAGAATGGCCATAATGAAAAAATCGAAAAATAACAGACATTGGCATGGACGCAGTGAAATGAGAACACTTCTACATTGCTGGTGGGAATGTAAACTAGTACAACCACCATGGAAAACAGTGAGGAGATTCCTTAAAGAACTAAAAGTAGAACTACCATTTGATCCAGCAATCCCACTACTGGGTATCTACCCAGAGGAAAATAAGTCATTATATGAAAAAGATACTTGCACACGCATGTTTATAGCAGCACAATTTACTATTGCAAAAATATGGAACCAGCCCAATTGCCCATCAATCAACAAGTGGATAAAGATATTGTGCCACACACACACATACACACACATATATACATATGTATATATCTATATGATAGAATACTACTCAGCCATAAAAAGAAATGAATTAATGACATTTGCAGCAACCTGGATGGAACTGGAGACTATTATTCTAAGTGAAGTAACTCAGGAATGGAAAAGTAAACATCGCATGTTCTCACTCATAAGTGGGAGCTAAGCTATCAGGATGCAAAGGCATAAGAATGATACAATGGACTTTGGTGACTCCGGGGAAAGGGTGGGAGGGGGATGAGAGCTAAATGGCTACAAATTCTGTTCAGTGCATACTTCCGGGGTGATGGCTGCAGCAAAATCTCACAAATCACCACTAAAGAACTTACTCATGTAACCAAACACCACCTGTTCCCCAAAAACCTATGGAAACAGAAAGTTTTAAAAAATAAAATAACCCTTAAAGAAATTATTTCTTCAATACTGTAATAATTCATATAAGATGCTCTTCAAAGAACACCTTTCCAGTAATGACATTTCCACCAATGAACTTATGCCAACTCTGTCTTTGATTCTCCAAAACCAATGAACTCTATTTCCAAGCAGCTTATGTGAACTTATTTTTTTGCCAATATCAGCTTCCCTTTACTCTGCCTCTTCAAATGCATGCGTGACTTGGCATAGCTGTGCATCTCAGGTTAGAAACTTCATTTCTAATTCCCAAATAAATTCAACATAAATTTTTAAACTGTATTTCTAATGGAAATGTGCTAGAGCTTAAGTATTGCTCCAAGTCAACAAATACTTATTTTGATTATAATATAAACCAAAGGTATTACCGATGATTCTTTATTGAGAAAAATCAAAGTAATTAGAATGTGTGTTTCTTCTCGGATCAGACGCATTAGTTTACTTTAAGCCTTGGAGTTTCTTTCAGTTTTCACATTGTCAGATTCTAGTATTGTCATTTACACTCTCTGATATTGCACAGGAATTAGGTTTAAAGGACAAAGTAAGGAAGTAAATGTATAATATTAGTAAAATAATAGTAGAAATATTCATTACATTTTATAAGGGTAAAATATTTTCATGCTACCTCACCCCCAAAACGAAATATACGGAAAGGAAATTTTATAATAAAAAAAACTTTTTTAAGAGCATATTTTAGACAGTGGCAAAGGAGAAGTACTAAGGAATTAAAAGACCAAATGAAAAATGAAGATATTTTACCCTTTAAATAAAATGTGCAATTGATATAACTACTGTTATATGTAAAAAAGCAGAAAAATAATGATTACTCTCAGAAGAAAATGGGTACACAGTTCCTGTTTTCTATTATGTGGATTAATGTGGATGACTGAGAACTATAAAAGGGGAGTCCCATCAGCTTTCACAGGAATTGCCTTATTACTTGGTATGTTCATAAACACAAGGCAGAGATTTGGGGACACAGGATACTTTAAGAAAGAAACTCTACGATTTTTCCATTGATATTGATTAAACAATAATGTATTGTTTTATATATGCAGTTTTATGTAAGGAAAGGCAGAGGCTTTTCCTCAATCATCTGCTTGTTACAATTTTAACTTTTCCTCATTTGCGGAGAAGTGTTCTCCATGTTTTATATTTTTGAACAGACATTCCACAAATGAGGACAAAATGTTAATATATGATGGTCAGTATTTGGAAAATGGTTTGGTTTGGTTTGACGTTCTAAACCAGAAGTCTTCAATTAGCTTCCTGCCACATACTCCTTTCTTAATCTTTACAAGCTAACGTGTAACCCTCTCCTGCAATCTGCAACTCTCACACTCTCTACCCTGCCCCGCACACACCTAATTGAGTCCATATATATCCAAGTTCTACTGGTAAATGGACTGACCATGAAGATATACATTAGTCTGCTTTGAAAACATGGGCTAAGTTCATGTCATTACTCACTCAGAGATAATGTTATAAAAATGAATCAGGAGCTTTTATGGTTGAATGTGCATTTTTATGGCTGGAATGCCATTGGCTGTACATGTATTTTCTTTTATTTATTTATTTATTTATTTATTTATTTATTTATTTATTTATTTATTTTTTGAGACAGCGTCTTGCTCTGTTGCCTAGCCTGGAGTGTAGTGGCATGAACATGGCTTGCTGCAGCCTCTGCCTCCTGGGCTCAAGCGATACACTCACTTCAATGAGTAGCTGCTAACACAGGTGCCTGCCATCACACCCAGATAATTGTTTTAATTAGCTGGGGTCTTTCCATGTTGAACAGGCTGCTGTTGAACTCCTGGGCTCAAAGAATTCTTCTGCCTTGGCCTCCCAAAGTGCTGGGATTACAGGAGTGAGACACCATGCCTTATGTTTTCTCAAAGGTTATATAACAGTACTCAACTATAAAATCACCTGTTCCTGTTTGTTTTTTTAGTAGCATATGTGTAATCATTCTGTAATTTTTTCTAAGGCTATTGTTCTTTTCTCCTTTCAGTGAAATTTGGTAATTTCTATTTTGCTAGAAATTCCAAGTTCCTCCAATTTTTCATGTTTTTGGCAAAGTAGATAAATTGCTACAGCATATTTGAAACAAGTCTGACAGTATATAATAACACTTCATAATATACATACCATTTAATTGTGCAATACCCACTTCTGAGAATCTAGTTAATAGAAATAGAATCAATAATATATAAAATTACGTAATGTGGATGTTTATTATAGCATTGTTTGTTATAATACTAAAATAACTAAAAGCAGCTTTAATGTCCAACAATAGAGAAACGGTTTAATATATTTTAAATGTCATCTAAAAGCACAGGTTAATAGGTATAGAGTTTCAGTTTAACAAGATAAAAAGAGTTCTGGAGATAGATAATGGTGATGGTTGCACAACAATATGAATGTTTCTAATACTGCTTAAACACTTAAAAATCATTAAGATGGTAATTTTTGTTACATGTATTTTACAATAATTTTAAAATTTAAAATAAAGCATAATGTTCACATCTTTTAAAATTATCATTCTTTTATTTATTCTTCTAGGTCAAGTGAAAGGACTACATATCAAGATTTCTAATCAGAGAATGTGCTAAATATATATTTTCCCTATATGAGACATGTGTTCAGTTAACAAGCACTAGCAAGGAAACAGAAATTTGTCTGAGACTATCTGCTAAGTAGGCAACGCTCGCCTACGTTGTTTCAATGTATCATAACAGAAAATAGCTTAATTATATATAAAACTCTAAATACACTGGATTCTGAATACATAGTAATTGCATAAATTCACATGTACTATTCTAAGTAATTATTTTAAACTAATAGTATCTAATTAAAAGGGCACTCTAAGATGTGTTAATCAATCTGATTTTAGTCATCATTATACAATGTATACATATAGCAAATCATCACATGGTACATCTTGAATATATACAATCTTTGTCAATTAAATATTTTAAAATAAAAAATAACCCTGAGGAGATGCCAAACTAACTCAAAATATATTTAAAGTTCTTATGCTATTTTTATTATGTTTTTTAATACTCATATTTCTTCACAGTTGAATGATTTTTTTTAAAAATTGTACTAAGAACACTTAACATGCGATCAACCCTTCTAACAAACTTTTTAAGAGCACAATACAGTATTTTTAAATATAGGCACAATGTTGTACAGCAGATCTCTAGAACTTATTCATCTTGTGTAACCAAAACTTTATATCCACTGAATTCCCCAGTTCCCCTCCAGCAGTCACTCCCAACCACCACTCTACTCTCTGTTTCTATGAGTCTAACTGTTCTAAATATGTCATTGACATGGAATCATGCACTATTTGCCCTTTCATGATTGGCTTATTTCACTTCACATAATGTTCTTGAGCTCCATCCCATCCCTGTTGCCACTTGCTGCAGGATTTCTTTTTTTTTAGGCTGAATAATATTCCATTGTATGTTTATACCACATTTTCTTTATGCATTCAACCATCAATGGACATTTATGTCATTTCCAAGACTTAGCTATGGTAAATAATACTGTAATTAACACGGGAGTGCAAATATTTCTGAGATTCTGATTTCAATTACTTTGGATATATACCTAAATATATGTGACTACTATCCAGTAGAACTTGGATACATATTAACTCAATTAGTTGTGTGTGGGGAGGGGTAGAGAGCATGAATGTTGGCAGATTGCAGGAGTAAGGTTACATGTTACCTTGTAAGGATTTAGCAATCCTAGTAGGATTGCTGCTTCATATGGAATTTCTACTTTTAAGTTTTTGAAGAACCTCCATACTGTTTACCATAGCAGTTGTACCACTTTACATTCCCACCAAAGGTAATGGATTCCAATTCTTCCACATCCTGGCCAACATTTGTTATGTTTTGATTTTTTATAATAGCCATCTCAACAGATGTGAGGTGACATCTCATTAAGGGTTTGATTTGCATTTCAATGATGATTATGATGTTGAGCATCTTTTCATTTACCCATTAGCCATTTATATTCCTTCTTTTGAGAGATGACTATTCAAGTTGTTTCTTTGTTTGTTTTTGCTATTAAGTTGTAAAAGTTCCTTTTATTTTGGGGATGATAACCCCTTATCAAATACTTGTTTTACAAAAATTTTCTCCCATTCTGTAAGCTGCCTTTACACTGTTGATTGTTTATTTTGCTGTGCAGAAGCCTTTTAATTTGATGTAGTCTTTTTCTATATATATATATTTTTTTGCTTGTGTTTTGGTGTCATATACAAGAAGTCATTGGTAAGACCAATGTCAGGAAGCTCTTACCCTGTTTTCTTCTAAAATTTTATAGTTTCGGATCAGGTTGAAAGTCTGTATTTTGAGTTGATTTTTGTGTACAGTGTAAGATAAGGATCCAATTTTATGTATAGCCAAGTTTGTAACACTATTTGTGAAAGAGACAATCCTTTCTTCATTGTGTTTTCTTGGCACCTTTGTCAAAGACCAGTTAACTGTACATGTGTGGGTTTATTTCTGGGCTCTCTATTCTGCCTCATTGGCCTATATGTCTGTTTTTTATGACAGTGCTACAGTGTTGTAATTACTGTAGCTTTGTAACATGTTTTGAAATCAGGAAGAATGGTGTCTCCAGCTTTTTTCTTCTTTCTCAGATTGCTTTGGTTATTCAGGGTTTTTTTGTGGCTCCAAATGAATTTTAGGTTGTTTTTTTCTACTTCCGTAAAAAAAAAATGCCATTGGGCTTTTGATAGGGATTATATTGACCAGTTTGGATAGTATGGAGATTTAAAAAATATTAGACTTTAGGGTTTTCTACAGATAAGATTATGCCATCTGCAAACAAAGATTAATTTACTTTTTTCTTTTTGATTTTGATGCTTTTATTTCCTTCTCTTGCCTAATTGCTCTGCCTAAGGTTTCCAGTACTATGTTGAATGGAAGTGGTAAGTATAGAGAAGTGATTATTTTGAAAATGTGTATTTTAACAAATCAATTCTAACTATAATCTTAGAGAAAATATGTACAAATAAATTTGAATATGGACAATATTTAGTTGGTTACAGGAACAGATGAAAATATTGATTTGAATCAATAATGAGGTTGTGGAAATTGGATTTATGTTGTTATTTTACTATTTTCAATAAGGCAATTTTAAAAATGAGAAAAGTCCAAAACAGACTAGAATTCTAACCCGTTGTTAATTATGCATAAAAGAAAATGTGTTTATAAAAGAGCCTGCATCGCCAAGTCAGTCCTTAGCCAAAAGAACAAAGCTGGAGGCATCACGCTACCTGACTTCAAACTATACTACAAGGCTATAGTAACCAAAACAGCATGGTACTGGTACCACAACAGAGACATAGATCAATGGAACAGAACAGAGCCCTCAGAAATCATGCCACATATCTACAACTATCTGATCTTTGACAAACCTGACAAAAACAAGAAATGGGGAAAGGATTCCCTATTTAATAAATGGTGCTGGGAAAACTGGCTAGCCATATGTAGAAAGCTGAAACTGGATCCCTTCCTTACACCTTATACAAAAATTAATTCAAGATGGATTAAAGACTTACATGTTAGACCTAAAACCATTAAAATCCTACAAGAAAACCCAGGCAATACCATTCAGGACATAGGCATGGGCAAGGACTTCATGTCTAAAACACCAAAAGCAATGGCAACAAAAGCCAAAATTGACAAATGGGATCTCATTAAACTAAAGAGCTTCTGCACAGCAAAAGAAACTACCATCAGAGTGAACAGGCAACCTACAGAATGGGAGAAAATTTTTGCAACCTACTCATCTGACAAAGGGCTAATATCCAGAATCTACAATGAACTCAAACAAATTTACAAGAAAAAAACAACCCCATCAAAAAGTGGGCAAAGGACATGAACAGACACTTCTCAAAAGAAGACATTTATGCAGCCAAAAAACACATGAAGAAATGCTCATCATCACTGGCCATCAGAGAAATGCAAATAAAAACCACAGTGAGATACCATCTCACACCAGTTAGAATGGCCATCATTAAAAAATCAGGAAACAACAGGTGCTGGAGAGGATGTGGAGAAATAGGAACACTTTTACACTGTTGGTGGGACTGTAAACTAATTCAACCATTGTGGAAGTCAGTGTGGCGATTCCTCAGGGATCTCGAACTAGAAATACCATTTGACCCAGCCATCCCATTACTGGGTATATACCCAAAGGACTATAAATCATGCTGCTATAAAGACACATGCACACGTATGTTTATTGCGGCACTATTCACAATAGCAAAGAGTTGGAACCAACCCAAATGTCCAACAACGATAGACTGGATTAAGAAAATGTGGCACATATACACCATGGAATACTATGCAGCCATAAAAAATGATGAGTTCATGTCCTTTGTAGGGACATGGATGAAACTGGAAAACATCATTCTCAGTAAACTATCGCAAGGACAAAAAACCAAACACCGCATGTTCTCACTCATAGGTGGGAATTGAACAATGAGAACTCATGGACACAGGAAGGGGAACATCACACTCCGGGGACTGTTGTGGGGTTGGGGGAAGGGGGAGGGACAGCATTAGGAGATATACCTAATGCTAAATGACGAGTTAATGAGTGCAGGAAATCAACATGGCACATGGATACATATGTAACAAACCTGCACATTGTGCACATGTACCCTAAAACCTGAAGTATAATTTAAAAAAATTGTAAAAAAAAAATATATATATATCTTCAAAATGCAATAAACTAAGCAGATGTTCACAAGTGTTTCCACATGTTGGTCACTCTGGTCACACTGTAAAACCCATTTATTAGTCTATAATATCATTGTTCATATTTGCCTTTTCTCAAAATCTCCATGTCTTAGTTAACCAAGAATACTAGAAAGCAAGCCAGAAAAAAATAGTAAAGAAAATTACTAAGTTTTTGAGTAAATAATGAGGTTTAATTTTAACTCTACAGTCTAATAGACACTGTAAAATGTATAAAGTGAATCAATACTTTAATTTAGCCTCTTATTCTGAGGACTTATTAGAAAAACACCCACTAAGGTAATGTCCTTCTCTGGCACTCTTTTTTTCCCAGGATCTTTTCCAGCCTAAGAGTAGTGATAGATGTTTTGTTTGGATTTTTCTGGAGGGATAGGAATTGTGGAAGGAGCTTCTTGAAGTGTTGTTTGCGCATGCTAGATATCAGTGAATTTCTGAAAACACAGTCAAAATTTCTCTTCAAAACGGTTTCTCAAATACTCTGAAGAGAGATATTGTTGAGAAACCGCTGAGTTGAGTCCAGTCTGATGGCACTGTTTCCTGCAAGGGTTTCAAGTTGACAACTCATGCTGAAATTCATAATTGTGTAAAGTGTATATATCTTAACATGTTTATTTCATCTATAAATATTAATTACATATTTCGTATTGATTCTGTCGCTTTTATCTCTTTAACTGAGATTTTGTAACTGTAATTCTCGCGGCAGCTCAACAGTTTCAACGTTTTGTGGCACTAAACACCATCAGAAGCCATTATATGGCTCTCCAATCATTAAAACCTTAGCATTATGGGATCAGAGAAAAGATCTCTTTGCCTACCACCTGAGGAAAATATTACCATTATGTTGGAGATTAATGAAGTAAGGCTAAAGGCCAAAGGTAACATGGTCCTGTGTTCTACTTGACCCTGTGATCCTTTAGCACTGGATTGGGAGGCCAGGACATTTGTAAACTTTGACTTTCCAATGCACTCTGGAAAGTATGCAACCTATCCTTTTCCCTAAGCTTAAATGATTTTGATAATTAGTTTTTTAAAACTTATTATTTTTGTCCAGGTCGTCATCTTCTTATGTGATTTTCAGATGTTCGGCTTAAATATAGTATTTTAAATAATAAATAACATTTAAAATATAAGAAACATCTAAAAGCCATCTTAGATTTTTCTTTCTCTCCTTCTCTCTCTCTCTCTCTCTCCCCTTCTCTCTGTCTCTCTCTCTCTTTCTTTTTTTTTTTAATCTTGGTACAGAGGAAGCGGGAAGTTACTTAGCACGGTTCCGGGTTTCTCGCGCCCCGCCTGTCCCCCCTCCCTATCACTGCTACTGGCTCTTGGTCCCTCCGTTGGACTGTCCTGTGGAGAGAAACCCCAGCCCATCGGTCTGCGCCGGACCGCCCGCCGCGCATCTGCCCTTCTTCGCTGACTCCGCCCCGCATCTGGCCAGACCCGCCTCGCGTCAGAGCTGACCCACTCACTGCGCGTTTGCCAGTCAGTCTCTCCGGACCTGCCTCGAGCCTCAGGCTGCTGAAATCACCGCGCCTCACTCGGTCCGTACCCAGTGGGCATCTTGGGTATCTGGGCGGTCTTCGATCCCCCGCGCGTGTGTCTGTCTGTCTGTCTCTGTGTCCTATCCGCTGCCTGCAGCCTGCCTGCCGGTCTTATCGCACCAAGTGTCTAGTGTACCCTTTCGCAGACGCTGAGTGCGGAGAGGCCTTAGCGAAAGGCTAGCCAGCCCGAGACTGGCCAGGCAGCCGGCGGAGGAATACGCGCTCGGTCCCTGCCCTTGTTGATATCATTTTAAACCAACAGGAGCTCTAGGCCTATATTTATGCAGAAAACGGGTCGGGAGGCCTCTGTCTGCAATGCTAGTTGTGGGGAACCAGCCAGCTGCTTGGTGGCTTTTCACAATTTCACGGGGACAGGAAAATTACGTTTCTGGTACTGGCTTTTGAAACTGATTTTAAATCTGAACGGGTGACAATTTTAAGTCCCCGCAGGGAGAATAGATTCGTATTTGGGGCGCCTTTTTGTCTGATGTGTTTGTTCTGAGCCTGCTGACCAGCTGTTTCTGAACTTCATTTTCTCAGCCTCGACAGTGATTCTGAGTCTGCTTTTAGCTTCCTTTTGCCTGCCTTGGCTTTTTCTGTTCGTGAACAGCTGTTTGGCCCATAGCTTAGAGAAAGCAGCCTTTTTCTCTTCAAAGAGAACCTCCTCCCAGTGCTCAGAGAGATGGGGAGCGGGGAGCCTAATCCTGCTGGCAAGAAAAAGAAGTATCTCAAGGCCGCTCTGTACGTGGGTGACTTGGACCCAGATGTCACCGAGGACATGCTCTATAAGAAGTTCAGGCCTGCTGGCCCTCTGCGATTCACCCGAATCTGCCGTGATCCGGTGACCCGCAGCCCCCTGGGCTATGGGTACGTTAACTTCCGCTTTCCCGCGGATGCAGAGTGGGCCTTGAACACCATGAATTTTGATTTGATTAATGGAAAACCATTCCGCCTTATGTGGTCTCAGCCAGATGACCGCTTAAGAAAGTCTGGAGTGGGAAATATATTCATCAAAAACCTGGACAAATCCATAGACAATAGGGCCCTGTTTTACTTATTTTCTGCTTTTGGGAACATTCTGTCCTGCAAAGTCGTATGCGATGACAACGGCTCTAAGGGTTATGCCTATGTGCACTTTGACAGCCTGGCCGCTGCCAATAGAGCCATCTGGCACATGAATGGAGTGCGGCTCAACAACCGCCAGGTGTATGTTGGCAGATTCAAATTCCCAGAAGAGCGGGCGGCTGAGGTCAGAACCAGGGATAGAGCAACTTTCACCAATGTTTTCGTTAAAAACATTGGAGACGACATAGATGACGAAAAACTGAAGGAACTTTTCTGTGAATATGGGCCAACTGAGAGTGTTAAAGTAATAAGAGATGCCAGTGGGAAATCTAAAGGCTTTGGATTTGTGAGATACGAGACACACGAGGCTGCCCAAAAGGCTGTGCTAGACTTGCATGGAAAGTCCATCGATGGAAAAGTCCTCTATGTAGGGCGAGCACAGAAGAAAATTGAACGCCTGGCTGAGTTGAGGCGGAGATTTGAACGGCTGAGGTTAAAAGAAAAAACTCGGCCCCCAGGAGTGCCTATCTATATTAAGAACTTGGATGAGACAATCAATGATGAAAAACTGAAGGAGGAATTTTCTTCCTTTGGGTCAATTAGTCGGGCCAAAGTGATGATGGAAGTGGGGCAAGGCAAAGGATTTGGTGTGGTCTGCTTTTCCTCTTTTGAAGAGGCTACCAAAGCAGTGGATGAGATGAATGGCCGCATAGTGGGCTCCAAGCCCCTGCATGTCACCCTGGGCCAGGCCAGGCGCAGGTGCTGAGAATAAGAATGCTGTTTGTTTCAGCCTTAGCTGGTGCCTCCTTAGTTTGGGCTCCTTTGTGATAAGGGGTTATTTTATGCTAATTCACAAGTTTTTTTTTTTTTAAGTGAATTCTTTTTTTTGAAAAAAAAATGCAAAACTAGAAAACTTTGTTCATTTTAGAATAGAACATGATTTCTAATTGTAAAATTGTCATTTTGTACTTTTTTTGATGTAATATCCTTAGAAATCTGTAGAATAAAATGTATTCCTCCACTGTTTTTTTCCTGAACAGTCAAGGTGAGGCAATTGATTGAGTATATTTCCCTTCTTATTTCAATACTCTTTTTTTTTTCATGAAAATATTGTCAACATGGTTCTTCTGAATCTATCACAGTGAAAAGTTCTAACCTGCTTTTTGAGAAGTCAGTACAGCAGGGGAAAACATATGTGATCCAATTAACATCTGCATTATTTCACTTAAAATTATTATGCAAAAATTAATGTTTTTTCAAAGAAATGTGAAATGTATTTTATTTTCTTTATTTATTTGTATTCTTGTTTCATTTTTTAATATGTTGTGAACATGCTACAGACTTGATAGCACTTTTGACTAAATGTTGGGAGTGGTCGTATTAACTTCTTGCACAAAGAAGTAAGCATATTGGTGTTTTCTCAATTAGTCACTGAGAAAATTAACAGTTTAGGCAGTGGCTATTTAAAGTAGGAATTGCATCTTAAAAACCTTTCCTAATAGATTTGATATGTGAGGATACTTTCAGTACCACTCCTACCATTCATTTTTCTAAATTCCTTAGTACATATACTTGTATCATGTTAAATTAACAAGAAAGATGAATAACTGCGCTGAATTTCCTTTACCTATAAATAATTTAATATTTTACCTTCGGATTTTACCAACTGTCAGTATAAAAGGCAATACTCCACAGAATGATGTTGAAAAACTTCTTCGAAGAACACCTTCTATTAAACTTGTTATCTCTTGTAAATTATTGAGTGTGTCCTTTTGATAATATTCACAGGTGTTTCAAAGGTAAGGAATAGGTTGTCTCTTGGATTAAGTCATATGCCTCCAGCCATTATACGAGAACTGTGAAACCAATATGGTTTTCTTTATGTCTTGGCTGCTTGAAAATTAAAAAAAAAAGTTTTGTTCAATATTGCCGTTACATTAATTAGACTGTAATTTCTAAATTGGAGATTCTCTACATTTCACTTGCAGTTTCCTGTTCTCATTGCCTGCCTTCCATTCATATTACACTTATTTTTCTATTTTTTGTATTACCTTTTTAAAAATATATACCAGTTCAAGTCCTTTTAGGAAGAAGAAAATACCTAATTTATGTAAAATTTAAATAATTACTTTTTTATAATATGATTCACTTATGCCACAGATTCAACATTAGAATACGTTTTTTTTCTACTGTCAGTTTTATTACCTTATATACAAATCTTCATTTTCATACATAGTACAATGTAAATATATAACTTTGTTAACACTTTTGTTAGCTCTTTGACCATAAAATAATGACAATAAGCTGTTTCTATGTATTTGTTTATCTACAAATTACAGGTTTATTCATTTGCAAATATTTTCAAAATGGAAATCACTGTTTATATTGATTATAAACATAACACATGCTCATTGTAAAAAATGTACACAACGCAGAAGGAAGTAAAATTTCTACAGTTCAGAAATACCACAATTAATATTTTCAATGTGTAAATATCTTTTCATATTTTTTCCTACGTATACACAAACATTTGACCAAAAATCCACACTACGTGTACTGTTCTGTATTTTTAATTTTAAACTGAACCATAATCATTTTTTCATGACAATAAATATCAATCTCTATCATCATCTTAGTGACTGCATAGTATTCCCTTGTGTTGACATATTATAATTTATCTAAACAGTTTGCTATTGAATCTAATTTATATGATTTTTAACATTTTTACATGCATAAACAATGCCGTGATGAACATCACTTGCTTAAAACAGCTATTAATTACTGACTGCAAAAAAATTTCTATAATATGTAAAAGCTTAAATCTGATAAAAAATATGTGCACATCATATTGATATATGTATCAAAATTTTGGAATAGTTTCAAGATATATTCTGCATTTAGACTGACAAATGGAAAACTAAAAACGAATATTATTTTTCATTTTTCTGAGCCAGCTTGCTTTACATCATTGTGATTAACATATATGAAAACTATGAAACTACAAATACAATTTAAAATGTTTACATTGGTAATTATTTATCATATATACTCTCCATTCGTTTTTACCCATTACCAGTTTTCAGTTAAATTTATAAACCTGAAGTATCAGTGTTAGCCTGCATTCTTTACAAATGCTTTGATTCAATATAAATCTAGACAGGTATCTATAATGTAAAAATTATCAAATAAAAGCATTTAATATATTTTTGGAACGATGTATTTAAACTATTACTATTTTTCAAAAGCTAGCCAGTATAAAGAAAAGAAGAAATCAAAATATGCCTAAGAAGAGATAAAATATATATGTTTAGGGGTTTGATAAACTGTTGTAAAAAACACCATAAATTCCGTTGGTGAAAATCAAAACGAAAACATACAGGAAAGATATTCTCTATTTGAATGTAAACACCAGGGTAGTTTTTCAATCCTGTACTTTTGCTCATCATTTCTTTTAGCACAAGATAATTAGTACGAATTAAACAGTTAGGTTAAGAATGCACCATTTAGTACAAATTTTGTTTTGTTCTGTTTAGCTTTTCAAAACAATCACTTGTACAAACTTTAAATGTACCCAAGGAGAAGAAAACTAAAAATATTGTTTTGTAATTGCAAGCCATCATAGTCAAGGTTATTTTGAGGAGGCTTTTTTGTACAAGAAGTTGGCACATGCTGATGCCTATCTAGTAATAATGGTTAAAGAGAAAAATAAAATATTACACATGTAAGTGATATTTTTAGCCCAGTGGAAAAAAGTTATGATATTTTTTTTAAGGGGAGACAGGAATGGAGTGAATATCCTCTTCCCTATAAATAAGTGGCCTAATTTAAGGGAATAATTAGACATGTATCAATATATGATTGCAGATAGATAAAACAAGTTTTTTCAGCACTTATGACAATACCTGGAATATAGTAGGCATTCCACAAGTATTTGTGGAATGAATGAATTCACAATCTGAATTATATCCCTCCATTTGTTTTCTTTTCAATTCCCTCAATATTTGACAAAAGAAATGAGTTATTACAGAATAAGCCATTTGTATTAAGGCCCATTCTATGAAGAAATAATTGAGAAATGATTGGTTACACAGACTGCTGCTTATACACAGTACTGTTGGTTACATAGACTAGTGCTTACAGTGTAAAGGTTTTCTCAATGTTTTCCCTCTTCTCATGCTCTTTTTTTCATTATTTTTGTGTTTAATACTTGATTGATGAGCCTGTCTTCAACAGACAAAGCTTCTAATAATTGGCATAACTTAAATCAAACAGTCTATTTGTAGAGCAACACGTTTTATAAGTTAATGGGGTGCTCCATCGAGACCAATGCTATTTCACAAAGTCTTACTCCTGAATTGAACCGTATGACCACAGTAATCCCTGAGATACAAGAGCATGCTCGTTTGAAGGGAATTGATTCGTACACATTTTAGGGTTTTATTTACTGCCCACGAAATGTAACTTAACAAATGATTCCTTGAAGCCTCATGAGAGTTAATGTATCCCTCTTGGTTCCAGGGAATCATAGTAAGTATTTAAAAATCGTCTAGCTACCATTGGAAATACGAGAAAATAAAGCCTTGAGGAATTCAAAGTACCAGTACTGAAGATGTCATTCTTATAAAACTTTAAAAAACTAACTCCAAATAGTTTCACCCTCAAAAGTCGCAGTCAACTTCAAAATAGCTCCCATTTGGTAGAAAAAAAGATCAGTCTACTCACTAAATTTCTCATCAAAATTTGGGAACTTCACAGTTTATTTATTTAAAAATAATATTTAGTGCTTAAGAGAGATAAGGAGTGCTGATAAGGGATGAGTGCTGATATTGTATGGCATGACTGCTCTGTTTTAGAGTAAGTGAAACACAAGTGTTGGAATCTTTTGTATGAAAAAATAAGTCTTCTATAATGTAAACTAAATAATTTTACATCCTTTTGTGATTGAATTGAAACTTCTAAAAGGATAAATTATACTTTTGAAAAATCAAGGACTTTACAAAACAGTGTTTTAAAAAGTAATTTAAGCGAATTTACACAGAATGACAGCCAACTTTTTTTTAAGTAACCTCTCTTTGAGGATATTGAGCAGACTAAATCCCTGAATAAAACAAATACAGAGAGGAATTTACAAATATTTCTTTTTCAGTGTCTCAGGAAGCCCAGAATATATCAGTAAATGGTCTTGTTGCACAAAAATCTATCATATATTAATATTTATAAATAAAGAAATAAGAACCCACTTTAGTCTTTTTGTCTCAAAGGACAGTTTTATTACATTAAAGATGGTTACAAAGCAATGCAAGTCAGGATGAATAATTTGTTTCCTTGTTTATTGCTGAATTTAAAAAAATAGGGGAGTTGCAAATTAAATCAAGAATAATTAAAAGAAAGGATGTACAGAAACAAATAGTAATTTAAATGTTAGAAATATGAATTAATACTGTAAAGGCATTAAAATTCTGCCTATTTTGTTACTTAATTGAAGATAAAACATCACAAACCGTTTGTATTCAATTTGTATGGTTATTTTTATCATTGATATGACTACTACAGTGACACTAAGCCTCAGGAGTATTTCATTTGTAAGTGAAATTGCTTAAATAATTATTGGTGCTAATCTACTTCCCTCTACTCTCTTACCTCCCTCACTGAATCTCAATCCCATCCTTGCTGAGTATTCAAAAGTACATGAGGTATTTCTGGTTTATGTAGTCTGTCTAAACATCACCTCAGAAATTTATCTGTAACTATTAAATGTGCATGTGTTTGATATTGTACAATTTGGTGAGATAAAGCTTCAGGACTTGCACGTTACGTTGTACATGGTGGGAAACTTGTCTACTGTTTAGATGTAAGTGAATGTATTTAGCTAAAGATATTCTTTTAAAAAATGTAAATTTCATAATGATGCTAATTAAACCAATGACAAAGCCATGGGGTCTGTTTGGAATTGTGGTTTCATAATGTATACATGTGCTGGAGCATACGAATATCACAGACTAGGGAATATATCTAGAAATATATATTGCTAATGTGGGATACATTTTGTGTTATGAAATCACACTGCAAGCATAACAAGAGATAATGCTAAGAGAAACTGCCCAATACTTCTGAAGTGTAACATAGGCAATGAAATTATCTAGTTGTTTCATGGAGACATATTACAATAATGTGAGCCCTCTCAGTTGAAGAGTAAAAATGTATAGGAAGATGCAGTTTTCTGAAACTTGTGTTATATTTTGATATAAGTGAAAGATACCATGAAAGAATGAAAAAGTATAAACTTGGTATGTCTCTTACTTTAGTCTCCAAAATGAAAAACAGTTTTACTTTAGGCAGAATAATTTTCTCAGACTACTGAGTACTGTTTGTATTATCTTTAGATTGTGAGAGATGCATGTATATAATTTATCGTAATGCTCAAGTACAAAAATATCTCCTGAGTACATTTTAAGGTAATATATAAACTGAGAAACAGGACTACAACCTCCCCTCAGCAGCAATTCTCATCATAAATATCATTTAAGCTGAGTTTCTGATTCAAGTAATTGCTTGCTTGAAATTTTAACTGGAATCTGGGGCTGAGAACTTGGGGTTGTGACAATTATGTTTTAATTGATCTTGGGTCCTCTATTTTTAGGGTATTGCTAACCTTGTCTGGTAAAGCAGTTTATCTTGCTATATATGCAAAGTTACCTATTGTTCAAGTTGGTGGATGAAATTTCAAATGTTATTAAATACATAAAACAATATGGAATCTGTCCCTAAAAAAATTCTTCAGTGAATAATTAAGAACATTATACTAAATAACTTGTCAGTATTAAGAATTCATAATTTAAAAAGAGGAGTTTCAGATCAATTGAATACACATTTTGAAATGCAAAAAAAAAGAATTTTACAGTTGAAAAAATGGAAAACATATCTGCATCAGATACTAGTTAATACATTCCCTCCAGAGAGAGAGCCCTCACAGAAATTTGTAAAGGTGATGATTAGATAGAAAAGGATAAAAAAAAGTCATGGAAATCTTTCATAACAACTCTGAAAGGAGAGTCATGTTTCTCCGTTGCACCATCAATGTAGATCCAAAGGAACAATGAGAATGTAGAAAAGGTGGCAAAAAGAAAGACTTGGCCCTTGGAAATATAAACTTGTGGCATGCATTGAAAGTTCATTAAAAAGTGTCAGTATTTATTGCTAGAAATTATCTCAGAAGATACATTACTGCTTGCTTTCTTAATTTCATATGTACTATCTAAAAGCTCCAGAACTTCTTAGAATTATTAAGGTATTAAACAATAATTGTAACTTACAATAACAATGATTCTGAAATGTGTTCTAATGATTCGATTTTTAAAGCTCCCTTTGTTTTGTTGTTTGTACTGAGTTAGACACCCAAAATTTGCTCTTTCCAAGGTGGATTGGTAAATTTTTTAATTTTCTAGGGCACAAATGGTAGATCATACCTATTAAAAACTCAAGATGTGCATGGCAATTGGGCTGGAGGACTGTTCTAAATATAGTCAAGTTAAAATCTTTGTGTTTGTAAGGAAATTGGATGGACGAATAGATCAGTGGATGGATGAATGTGAGGGTGGATGCATGCATATATGCCTGCATGCATATATAAACAATAATAAAGATGATATAGAAGGGAGATAAGAACAAATACAAGGATCCCAGGACTAAGGATGCATCAATTATCATATGGGCTCAAATTAGGAACCACAAACCTCTTAGTCCAAAAACAAAGCTTTGCTTCCCAAACAAGTCTACGGTCCAAAGAAAGGTGATTGGACAGCTGGACAGAACCATAGGCAAGTGTGATCCCTGTAGCAATTCACTCCAGTAAGATCTTTATGATGAACTAATATTTACCAGCATGCTGGTGGGGAAGCACTGGCCCACATTTAGTTAAACGACAGTATTAAAACCTGTTCAGCATTTTTGTGTTTCTCAAATTGTGTTTCAAAGTGTATCAGAATCAACGGGAGTATTTGTTAAAATTTGGATTCCTAGGACTCACCCTTGGCTTACCGAATCAAATTTGATGTAGCAGGGGTGACACTGGGGTGAAGAAGAGAAATCTACATTTTTTTCTCATAGTTCCCAGGAGATTTTTATGCATACTTTTTCTAGAACAGGAGTCAGCAAATTGTTTGTATAAAAGTCCAGATAACAAATATTGCAGCCATTGTGGGCCAAGAGGAAGCATCAAGGATATTATGCAGGCTCTCATATAACAAGAAAAAACACATTTCCACAAATGTTAAATTTGACAAAATTCAAAATATAGGGATGATATTGAGAAGAAAAGAATACTATAATAAAATTCTACTAATGAGAAGAATTTGAGAGGGTTATATTTCACTTAAGGTTCAAAGTTAGTGTTCTCAGTCATCAAATCAATTGCAAATGTGTTTACCTATAAAAACCTTTTTTAGCTGTGGCCATACAAAAACAAGTGGTGGCCTGCAAGTTCTCATTTTCCAACTTCTGATCTAGAAACACTGTTCCAGAGGCTTGTCTTAGTTTCTGCTGTTATTACAAAATACCATAAATTGGGTAGTTTGTAAACAACGAAAATTTATTTCTCACAGTTATGGAGGTTGAAAGTCTAAGATCAAGGCAGGTTAGGTGTCTGGTGAGAGCCTGTTGATCATAGACAATGCCTTCTCCCCACAGCCTCACCTGGTGGGAGGGGCAAACAAGCTCCCTTGGGCATTTTTTATAAGGACATCAATTCTATTCATGAGGACCCTACCCTCATTCTCTAATCACCTCCCAACAGACCTTGCCTCCTAATACCGCAGCTTTGGAGGTTAGGATTTTAACATGAATTTTGGAAATACACAAACATTTCCACCATAGCCAGCTAAAGTATAGGATATTTTTAATAAAGAAAAACTATTTAAAAATATAATTACAAACACTTGTAATAACTGAACTCTTATCTCCTCACACTCTAAACTTATTCCTCTACCCTTGTATATTTTTCATCTCAGTAAATGTCAGCTTTTTTCTTGAAGTTTTTAGGCTAAAAGCCTTGGGGTTTTTCTTTACTCCTTTCTTCTTCTCATGCCTCCCAAATCCAATCTGTCGGGAAATCATGATGGCTACGTTTTCAAAATATATTCAAAATCTTAGGATTTTGTATCACCTCTGTTGCCAATCTCCCAGTCCAAACTGCCATCACCTCTAATCCTCTAATGTAGGTTATTTATGTAGGCCATTATGTAGCTTATTAAGATAGGCTATTTATTAAGGCAGATTATTTTGGTAGTCTCCTAACAGATTTTCCAGCTCTCCTTGTTTTCTTCCTATAGTCTATTCTCCACAAAACTACCAGGGTAAATCTTTACAAGTCATATCATGTAAATTCTCTCTCTAAATGATCAATGGCAGCCTATCTCATATTCAATGAAGTTCAAAGTTCTTACTGTGACCTTACCTCCTTGATTAAATCTCCTACTGCATTTCCCCTCCCTCATGTCACTCTTGTCACACTGTCACTTCAACGTTCTCTAAAAACATCAAGCACATTCCTATCTCAGCTCCTTTGTTC
This sequence comes from Symphalangus syndactylus, assembly GCF_028878055.3. Classification (NCBI taxonomy): domain Eukaryota; kingdom Metazoa; phylum Chordata; class Mammalia; order Primates; family Hylobatidae; genus Symphalangus; species Symphalangus syndactylus. Next base: position 96,457,370 of record NC_072447.2, read on the forward strand.
CTGCTCTGTCCCTTTGCCTGGGATTCTCTTTTCTCATTCTATCATTTCACTCAGATCTCTGCTAAAGTATCACCAAACAAGGGTTTCCCTCAAACCCTGTACTAAATTGCAACCCCTCCTTCCTAAACTCTTTATTACTATTACTTAACGGACTTTCTTTTTCTTCACAGCACTAAAAAACACCCATCATGTTTTATGTTGACATGTGTTTTTGTCCCCCACCATACTATCACTAGAAAATATTTTCCACCTGATCAAAGACTTTGTTCATAGCTGCATTTCAGTACCTGGAAGAGTGGCTGACATTTATTGATGATAAATAAATGTTTATTTAATAAATGAATTGCATGACATGACAGGAAGAAACATGACATGAAAGCAATTATTCTATCATATACTATTAACAAAATGAAGCAGAGTGCATAGTGCTAAAAGGCAGAAAATGCAATAGCAAAAGAAAACTTTTTTTACTCTTCTATTTTTTGGATATTCCAAATTATCTTTAATGAACATATATGATTTTTTAATGGATAAAATTGTTGAACTTCAAAAAATCATTAAGATATAACAGAATAAATAAAACATTAAAGCTCAATGAATTTAACTATATTAACATTTTACTCTTATATTTCTATTAACCAAATAAAATTTTGAAAGCAAACTTGGAAAATATTCACACCGGTTATGCCAAATCAATTGGTACATTATTTGCTTTTATATAAAGAGGTCACACAAATCAATACAAGAGCACATGGGCAAAAGTAGTTTTTGGGAAAACATAACAACAGACAACTATAACAGGATAAAACAACTAGATGACAGACATATGACAATGACAGTGTCTAAAGTAACTAGCTAAGATGCAATTTTAGTGAGATACTATTTTCACCCATGAAATTAGTAATACTGAAGGAAGTGTCAATATTGATGAGGCTGTAGTTAAAACAGGCATTCTCAGGTATTGCTTATCAGGGTTTAAATTTATAAAACCCTTTTGAAACTATTTTATTAAATAGCAATATGTTTTAGTATCTCTAAAGTTGTTCATAGGTTTTGAACACGTTTTTATCATCTGAAAAGTCATATTAGAATGGAAAATAACATTTTCAAACCTCATTAAGCATCTTTGGAGTAATCTTCATGCTTCATCATTCTTCTATAGCCATGCCTCCACTCCATCTTCATGCCACAGCGTATGCTAAAAAAGTGCATTGTGTTTGCAGGTATAACTATTACATGCCAGACAAACTCATTATTCTTTATATATAGCATCCTTTTTTCTATCTGCTTTCCTCAAGTAGCTACATCTACCACAGACATGAGGTCATAGGAGGTATATAGTACCTATTTGTTAATCAAACTATTGAAAATACACATCTGGTTTTCTTCTAACCATGAAATTATTTTCTGTTGTTAGAAATAGAGGATAACATCCAAAGAGAAAGGACAGAATCAATGTAGTTATCCCTTGCCAACCCAGAACCAAAAACTTCACCTTGATCTTAACCTTTCCTCTATGGTGGTGTCCAACTTATACCAAATATCAATTTGATGCTTTACACAAACTGTCTTTTTGCACACCAGCGTGTGTGTGTGTGTGCTTGTTCATGTGTTCTTGTGTGCTCAGGGAGAAGAAAGATTATCAGAATTGCCTGATTAATGTAATTTAAGTAGGCAAACCAGTTATAGGAGTAGAGATGATACTATCTGACTTATACAACCTCAGCATTTACTAACTCAGAACAGAAACAGAAAATAAAGTACAAATTGAAAGGCATCACCAAATGAAGTATACTTGGAAGAGAATAAAAGTGTTAAAGAAAGACCATTAATAAAAGAAATACTTTGTTTTTTGACCTATTATACACATTCTATATAATTCCCCTAGAAGAGGAAGCAGTAGAGATACTTGAGAGTGAGGAAGACATAGATGTCAAGCTCAATATGTATCTGTAGTCACTTGTAAAATGAATTGTTGAACCAACAGAGTAACTCTTGTTAGGTAAATAAAGCAAGGATACAATTAATCTAATTAAAGGAATGGCAAGAACTGAGACAAATGATTAGATTTGCTCCAAATTAAGGAGACAACTTTGGCAACTGTTTTCATCTATATAAAATACAGTTATTTAATATAATATCTAATGTTTCTTTTTAAATGTAAATCTATTTCTGCAATCTATTCTATTCTAGTATCTAATATTTCTTTTAAATGCAAATCTATTTCTAAACTATATTATATTCCGAAATGTTTATTAGTGATAGGTAAAATCATTTCAGTGAATGTAAAATATTGGCAATTTTATGTTTTTAATTTCGAAAACCACAGCTCTATGTTTCCCTTTGTATTCAAAAATAATAATACATATAATGGATGTTGCTTTTATCACCAACAAGGATAGGCTATGCAGTCCTGCCTTCTGAGCCATTTATTCTTTGTTATCTGGTGGTGTGTTTGACAACAAACACAGTATATAATTAAACTCAGATTTTGTGTAAAAGCATTAGGTTGTAGCCTGGGGTGAGGCAGTCACAGAGCTTTTCACTCCTTGAACCATGTTAAATTATGATACACTTTCTCTTATCTATGAATAAAATATTTGGATCATTTGCAGTATGGGGAGATAATCATCATCCTTTAGCAACTGAAAAACAGTATTCACAAAATGTAAGGATGACCAATAATATATGTATATTTTCCCCCGGGATTAATTCTATGTCTTTAAACATGAGTTTACAGATTTTTGTCTTTGGAACATGTCTAAAAATCTTCAATCTCTTCACATTAAGCGTGGGTGAGAAACCTCTACTGCTTTAAAATTGCTCTAATAGGGGGAAGATAAGGCAACTACCTAAATAATTTATATATGTACTCAAATCAATTTTTAAATTTATGTCACCCTTGTAAAAATAGTACCACCCGCTCTGAAATCACATCCTTATACAATAAGCTTTTCGTTCCTTATCCCATCTTACTATATTAATGTTGTGTTGGTGCCTAGATCAGAAAGGCATTTCTAACTACCACCATTTCACCCTAAAGGAATTTCCAAACTCTGTTAGTCTTCATAGGAGCTTGTAGTTACTATGTAGCTATATACCTATTTGCCTTCACAGATACCTACATAGACTATATAAGTATACTCTATAAAAATGCAAACATGTAAAAAACAGCCCAAATTTTTTTTCTGAAATTTCGGTATTATCTAAAAATTAAAAATTTTGACATATGCAAGTATAACTGAGAAAGGCTAATTAAAACAGTAAAAATAAAAAAGTTAATAGTCAAAGCACTTCTGAGTTAGCAAAGAGTTCATAAAGAATGAAATAAGTCATACATTTGGTGATTTCAAACATAGACTGTTTTATTAACTAAAGTGGTTTGGAATTCATTGCATTCCAAGTCAACATAAATGATTTTTAAGTTGGCCTTGTTTTATACATCTTGAAGTCAACTTTCTCGGCACAGGAATGGGAGAAAAATGTTGCTATCACCGTTTCTATTTAACAGTGTACCAGGACCGGGCGTGGTGGCTCATGCGTGTAATCCCAGCACTTTGGGAGGCTGAGGCAGGCAGATCACAAGGTCAGGAGATCGAGACCATTCTGGCCAACACGGTGAAACACCATCAATACTAAAAATACAAAAAATTAGCCGGGAGTGGTGGCACACACCTGTAGTCCCAGCCACTAGGGAGGCTGAGGCAGGAGAATAGCTGGAACCCGGGAGGCAGAGGTTGCAGTGAGCCAAGATCTCGCCACTGCACTCCAGCCTGGGTGACAGAGCGAGACTCCGTCTCAAATAAATAAATAAATAAAAACAGTGTACTGTATGTCCTAGGTAGTTCAGTAAGTCGTAAATAAATAGATAAATGAATATCTGTACAAACAAATAAGAGGTAAAATAGTCAGAAAGAAATAAAACTATCATTATCCACAGATTTTATAAGTTGAAAATAAAAATGAATCCACAAATAAACTCAGGATGAAAATTGGTTTTCTTATATGTGGTAAATACAAGGACAATGTAAAGTTGTCTTTCTTAAAAGATTATAAATTTTTAAATATTTTATATGATCCAAAATATCAAATAACTAGAAAAAAATACAACAGAAAATTAGAAAAAATTTAAAACTTAATTGTGAGTTATTTAAAGGAGACCAAAATAAATGAGAAAAGTACAATGTTCATAAATTAAAGACATGAATTGTAGAGGTCAACTATCAAAAACTGATTTAGAGATTAAATTTCACATCAGTAAAATGTCCAACAATTTTTCTTGTGTATAACTTGATAAGTTGACTCTAAAATTTATATGAAAATTCAAAGGGCCAAGTATAGTCAGAATAATGTTGCAAAAGAACATGATAGTATAAATAGCTCTGCCAAATATCAATAACCGTAGAAACTTATTATCCAAGATTATTATAAAGCTGTAGTAATTAATATGATGAGTTAATTATTGGGCACAATAGCTCAATAGAACAGAAAAGGAAGCACGGAATGTTACTTTCACACACTTATATATGGAAACTTGATTTATGAACAGAGGTTGCAGTGATGAAAAGATGCAATAAGAAGACTTTTTAAAATTAAATAAAGGGCAATAGAATAATATTAAAGTGTAAAAAATAATTGGATACCACACACCACACACAAACATCAATTCCAGGGGTATTAAGCACCAACATTTGTAAGAAAAAACAACAAAGCCATTTAGAGACAATGTTGGAGATTTTTATGACAATATAGAATGTTCGATAAATTAAAATAAATTACATTTAAAACTTCTATTCATCAAAAAAACATAAAGAACATTAACATATAAGCCACAGAATAAACACAGATATTTACTGTGCATATAACCAACAAGAATATACAATAAACCTATATAGATTTTAAAGAAAGAACAGGTAACAATGCCAACTTTTAAAAATGGGCAATCGACTTGAATGAAACTTCACAAGAAGAAAATCAAAATGGACAATAACCGTATGAAGAAGTGCTCGACCATATTCATGATCAAGAAAATACAAATTAACAGCTCAGAGTGATAAACACCACCAGAACAATGAAATTTCAAATGTCTAATTTGACTAACTGGTTCTTTTAATGTTCTCATCCATTCTCAATTAAAAACATGTAGAGTGCTATTAACAAGGTGAATTTATTTAATCCAATAAGAATCATCTAAAAAACTATAAAGTATCATTCTTAGTGGTAAAATATTGAAAGCAATCACTGTAAGATAGGGAAGTTCATATTCTCCTGGTGAGAGTGTAAGCTTGTAAAACCACTTTGGAGAATAATTTGGAAATTATCTAATAAAATTGAGGGAAATCATATCCTACCACCCAGCAATTTCACTACTCCTTTTATGTGAGAAAATATATGCAGTACCATTCATAACAGCCCCAACCGAAAAAACCCCACATAGCCATCAAAAAGTGTATAATTGTAGAATTATAGTATATTCATATAAACATCACACTACGAAGCAATAAAAATGAAGGAAATACAAGTATACACAGCAACAGGAATAAATTTCACAAACATGATATTATGCAAAAGAGGCTAGGCTCAAGAGAACACATATATTCAAAAGTGTAAAAAAAGCCCCAAAACATGTCCTTTTAAAAAATTTAACAATTTAATTGAGCAAAGAATGATTCATATATCAGGCAGCCTCCCAAGCCAGAATAGTCTCAGAGTGCAGACACGTGGTAGAAGAACATTTACGGACAGAAAAAGAAAAGTGATGAACAGAAAATGGAAGTGGTGTACAGAAACAGCCAGATTGGGTAGAGCTCGGCGTTTGCCTTATTTGAAATTGGTTTGAACAGTTGATGGCCTTTGATTGGCTGAAACTCAGTGATGAGCAGAAGAGTAGGTTACAGTCAGTTTACATGTCCACTTAGGTTACAGTTTGATAAGTATGGAGAAAACTTTAGGCAGAACTTATTAATAAAATATGTGAGGCAGCTTTAGGCTAAACTTACTTTAACTATTCCCCCCTTTTTATCATCCTCTCAGTTTTGATAGACCAAAACTTTAAGCATTGATGTCACTCTGTCACCACTGTAAATGCACTTATTTGGTCTCAAATCCCATTGGAAAATAGCAAAACAGTGGATTTTGTAAGGTAGGGACAAGGACTTTATGTGATTAGTTTTTAAATGTTTAGAGAAGAGGTGAACTTTTGTGCTGTAACCTCTGATCTACAGGAGAAAAACCCTAGTCTGTTTTAGGATCTATCTGTTTTGCTAAAGTTTTAGCTTGATTATGTCACATTTAGCATAAATGACTCCATTTTTGTTCGGTTTAGTCTGCTGGGGCCTAGTACATGAGCTCAGTCCAAAACAATTGCTTCCCATAATTTTCTTTAAAAATGTTTCACTTTTGGTAAGGTTCTCATTTAGATGAGAGTGTAACCAAAACATAGGGCCTTAGCGTCACTCGGTTACTATCATTTTGGGTTCCTGGCCTCAGCACGTCGCTGATGAGTTATGGTGTTCTCATGGTCACACATCTTTTTTTGAGTTTATGTCATTACAGTCAAAGAGAGACCTTGACATTCTAGAGATGGCTGCATGCAAATGTCTGAAGCTTTTGCAAGAATAAAGCACACCAGGGAAACTACTATTATGACTATGAGGAAGATAATACCAATTGTTTGGAGCATGTACACTAGCCAGGATCTCCATAAACCAAATCAACTAAAATCAAATAGATCAAAGCATGAGCTATATAGAATACACTTCTTTTAATCAAGCAGCCTGTTCATTGATCCGCTACAACTGAGCCTCTAAAATACTTGATGTATTCCTCCATGTGCAACTAGAACTATTAATAACTGCACAGCCACTTCTCTGTTTAGTCAGTAAGTAAACTAGAGCCATTATATTATTTAGCACAAATTTAGCAACAGAATTTAAAAAGTGTTGTGTGATCATAGCCTTTACAGTATAATCTGCTATACAATTTATTATGAGGGTTACATTTCTAATCATTGTTTCATTTACTCCAAACCATGAAAAAGGAGGCCTAACACATGATGCCCATCCAGAAGACTGAAAGCCTTCTGACAATGTTCTCTTTAATCTATGATGTAGATTAACAGGAGTGGACCAATGCTATATTTCTGACTGATTATGAAGCAACAAAGGTATCATTTCTCATCCACATTGGCCCTTCATATTTTAGCTATCAAGGCATATGGTTGTCCACATATAAGGTTGGCTAAAAAATCCTGCACAAATAAAATTATACCTTATGAACGAATAAGAGGGACCTCATTTTCAGTTCTATTGTTCATTGGGAAAATAATGAGAAATAAGAGTTTCATGATAGCAGAGAAGTATTGATCTGCAATCTTGGGATAAAACCAGTCCATGTCTGGGGTGCCATCTGCTTCTGGGGAGAAATTTCCCTGGGTTCCTTTACCTTAAGGTCTCCAATCAACACACAGAGAAGGGTCCTTCTGAGTTGTGAGATTCCAACCCCAAGTTTCAAGGTCCTGAAATTTGGTGGCAGTGTAGGTGGCAAGATCAGTCTTTCTCTGATGTCATTCTCAGAAGACCCAATATCCAGGTTCTAGATTGTGAATGGTTCGAATGTGCTCAGTCAGTGGAACATGAAAAGCTTTCTTTACCTGGTGAAAATACATTTTGGCACATTGCATTAAAGCCTGGTAGCATTTAGTCATATCAGAGCTTAGAAGCAGAAGATACATAAGTTTCTACTATTAGGTACATAGGCCTTCCAGTGACTATTTTACAAGATATCAACTTATTTTTCCTCAGGAAGTGAATCTGTCATTAATCTACAATACCTTTGATGAAGGTAATCCCATCAATTCAGTTAGCTTTCTTAATGTTATCGTATCTGCAATACCTTATTTAACAGTTTTACAACTTTTATAGTGAAACAAGTACTTCTATCACTAGAGATTTCTTCAAGAACATCCCATGAGGAAAACATATTTCCTAATAATGTTTCAGCTATCATTATAACATTAGCCCTCTTGTGAGGGAAAGCTTTTATATAAACAGAAAACATGCATCGAAAATGACAATGGAAAGAAATCCCTCTATAAAGGCTTAGTTGGCCCACCTGCTATTAGAGATGTACCTGAAGAGTTTGACTGTTTTCCCAGGATTATGGGTTTGACAAACCAAACAATGGTCAAAAACCATTTTAGCAATTTAGAAGTTTCTACATACATATACATATATATATAGTGACTTCTAAAAATATATATATTTAATTTGAATCATCTTATTTCTTTCATAATGAGTCATGGAATGCAGAGCTTTTAATAATGAAAGCTTTAAGGACTCAGGAAAGACAACATAGAGTCATCCAGTTTCTCTATTTGTCCACACTTAATATTGGACTTATATCTTAAATAAAAATTTTACTTCTCCAATTTAGGTGTATACTATTTATCAGATGGGTTATCATAGATAATTTGACTTGGATCATAAGTTTATTAAAACTGAATATCTAAACATTTTCAGTACTGGTAGACTTAGCATAAAAATCTAGCAAAGTATTTACTTGGTATTCAATTAATTTTTGTTCTGCTGGGGTTAGCAGTATTATCAACTAGTCAGTCTTTTTATTAGAGTTAGGGGAATTGTTAGTCAGTCTAAATGATATAATCCTAAAGTTATCAGAACCTTGTATTCAAGAGCATTTGTCAGGGTTCTTTCCATCCTTTCATGAACCTCCCTGAAAACACAATACTCTAAGATTTTACTTGTTAGTGATGTTTTCAAAAAATGCATCAGAATTATGCGATTAACTGTGGAAAGAACTTAAAATAAGCACAAAGACACAAATACCAAGAAAATTTTGTGATTTTGTGGCCTACATAATTTAACATAATAACCATAATTACAACTGATAACATGTACCCAGACATCATCATTTTAGGAATCACATACAATTTTGGAACGCATATTAGTAACATATTGAATACAATACACCTCAAAGAAAGTTAAACATCGTTTCTTATTTGACAATGCTTCCAAGTAATTTAACATATCAAATAATGCTTTTTATCTCTCTATTGGATGTTGCAGATGCCCTCCGTAACATTCTGAAGTTAACGATTTAAAAAACAAAAGACTTAATTTTGTAATTGAAATCTAACTTTGGGAGGCTTGTAAAATATGTCAAAAGTTTACAACACTTGTCAAAAACATCTCTTAAAGTAGACTAATTTTGGTCCAGGGTTGCCTAGGTACTTTGAGCTCCTTTGTAGCAAACTGCAACCTAACCGAGTATATAAACATACTACATCCTAATTTAAGGATATATTTTAGTAAGGAGTAGCTGAGTCTCAGCCAATCATAACAGCCAAGCTTCAGCCATTCACAGGCTACCAACTGATCAGATCATGTACATAAAAGTCAAAGACCTCCTTACATCGTGCTTAAATAAGGCAAATGCCAAGTTGTAATCAATCAGTTTGTTTCTGTATGTAACCTCCTTTTTATGTCTATAAATACTGCCTGCCCATGTTGTTGGGAGTTCTCTGAACCTCTCCTGGTTCAAAGTGATGCCCAATTCATGAATTATTCTTTGCTCAAATAAACTCTGCTTAATTTAATTTGTCAAAAGTTTTATTTTAACACAGGGAATTGTAAGAATAGTGTTTAAGGATGTGTGAATCAGTAGCAAAACTATAAAGAAAGTAAAGAAGCAATTTTCACCTAAAACAGAAGTCTATTAATCCTTAAGGGAGATAAAAAGTTTGTGATAAAGAAGATGCTCTATTTCCCGAACTTAGTTATAGTTACTGGATGTTCACTTTATAATCAAATGCTAAACTATACAAATATTTTATGTAGTTTTCCTTATATGCATTATACGTCACAATAAATGTGTTTAAAACAAAAAAATTTCCAGTTCAATGTATTACCAAGATTTATCCTAGCCAATAATCTCGATACATAGCTTTTGGACATTCACGTCTTCTTAAAAACACAAAGGAGATTTTCTTTCCAAGACAATGGATCAGAGACATTATTAGCATGCCTCTCCTACTTGGGAAGACAAAATGGTGTGTGGAGATACATGTTTTGAACTTTTTTTCAAGAAGCAACACAAGAACTTAACAGAAAAACTGAAAGAAACCACAGACCCTTTGCAAAAAGCAGCAGGCAGGAGCATACACTATAAACCATGCAGAAAACTATGAGTTTCCGGAGCGTCAAAGGGAGAGAGACTCCCTCAATGACACACGATCTCACAGGGAGGCCAGGTAACCCAGGCCATGGGGTGATGCTTTAATCCTACCCAGTACTAGAGCTGATTCATTGAGCAGTGTGAAGTATATGGAGCAGCATCAGGACATGCTTTGCATGTACTCCACGATTCCAGTGGTGATGGAGAAAAGCGACTCCTGATCTCACCTCAGGGGAACTTGTGGAAGTCTGCCAGCTAAATCAGGCTGTGGTCATAGGTTGAGAGAAGTTCTCAATTGAAATTTGTGATATATTCTTGAGTGGAGATAAATCCCCTTGGCCAAAACCAAGGGGCTAATGGGAAGTGTTCTATAGCTACAGGAGCTGAGTGCCCTTGCTTCCTGGTTGGACTGGGAGGGGCATGACCTGAAAGCCGTCTTTTCTGACTTGATGGAGAAGGCTTATGGCCTGAGGCAGTTTTGAGTTTTAAGTGCAGGCTGCCTGTTTCCCAGCTAGCTGCCGCTAGCAAAAAAATGTGGATGTGGAACCTGCCTTGCCATATGCATGGAAGTTGAATGGGTCTTACTGCCACCTGCTACTCTCTGCTCCCTGTGTGGATTCTTTTGTGGAGCAGAGACAGCTGCATTCTACCCTAGAACATTACTCCAGTGGCCAGGGAACTTCCATCTGATTCTTATTGGGGCTGCTGTTTGTACCCAAACATAGGGAACCAGAGTGTGGACTTGCCTGACTCAGCACCAACTTGGCTTTTTCCCTCCCCACACCCTAGTAGCGTAACACAACGGTCAAAGACTTTTGGGAACTCTGTGGCTCCAGCCATTGCCTAAAACACCAGAGTATGTCCCTTGGATAACATAAGGCAAACACAGATCCCAACACTGCCATTGCAGCTGTAACTCCTCTGCACCACCTCCCGGCTGAAGGCCAAGCAGCACAGCCCATTACAACTGTGGGCACAATAGCACAGCCCTCAAGAGCAAGAAAACTTTTTCACGACCTCAGCTATCAGAATTGCCTGCATCATACTTGATAACCAGGAGGTCTTGAGTTTGGCCATGTGCGCAGTACATTATTATTGAAGCTGGCATTTAAGAAAGCCAACATAGTTAGGCTATTTATAACCAACGAAATCTCACAGAGTCTACATCACTCCCCTCCCAGCCTCAACAGAACTTCTGCTGGTACCTACTCTAAGAGACTAGAGGACAGGTTAAATAACTAGATCCCTTGCAGACATTCTCCAAAACCAGCCTGGAATGTGGCAGCCCCACTGGGTAGCTACACCCAGAGGAGCAGCAGCATTCACAGTAGTCTTGCCCTCAGGATTTCTACTCCTAGGAAAAGAAGATGTATATCACAGTAAGGGAAAATCCAGCCGGACAAAGGAGACCAGACTGTGATCCTTGAGTCCCTGAACTTTCTACTTGTGGATAGTTTCTTCCCATAGGCACAGATGCAGTGCTGGGCTCAATGGAGAAAGTCTGCAGGTCTAACCCAACAGTCAGGCATCCCTGGTGCTCATGAAGGGTCTTGGAGAAGGGTACTACTTTTCCCCCTCACCCAGTAATATGGACACAGCTGGGGCTTCTCAGGTGGGAGCTAAGCATGTGTGCATCTGCAGACAGCCTTTCTGGAACATTTCAGGGTGACTGCATCCCCACAGGAATAGTGCACTCCAGGTTCACGCTTGCACAATAGGTAGAGTCAAAATCCCTCTCTACATGGAAAATCACAACTAAAACACTGTGTTGGGAAAGTGACTGGAAGGTGGATTGCTGTCCAGCTGGCCTGGAAGAGAGGCTGTGGCAGCTCCCTCCCTTCCCTCTAAAAAGACTTCTGTTCATTTTACTTAGAGTTTCCCTTGTTTCCTCTGTCAAAACTGGGACATTGGCCCACCATTCAGATTTTGCATTTACCCACCTGCTTTAGCCATAGCGGGGTTTTACCCATGGGCACCTCCTACTTTCCTGAAGCTGAACTGTTTAATCCCATGAATGAAATATGGGCATTTTTTTTAAGTACACACCACTTGATAATGAGATAAGCTTCATGAGACTTCGTCCATTACAGCTCTAAAAGAGAATGAACCTGCTCACACACACAGCATGTTGCTACCATAACTACCATCTGAGAAAGCCATTGCTCAAAGATTCTCCATAGCCAAGGAACACATACAGAATCTGTCTCTGAAATCAACTAGAGCCAAAGCTAAGTGACAATAAACTATAAATATTAAAGTCACATTCTCTAGGAGAAAAAAAAAATCAGTCAAATCAAAAATAAATTCAAAAATAATTAGGAGAAACATTTAATCCAAATGAGAAGAAACCAGAAAAATAATTCTGGCAATATGAAAAAACAGAGTTCTATAAAACCCCAAAAGATCACACTAACTCCAGCAGTGGACACAAACCAAGATGAACTTTTTGAAATATCAGAAAAGGAATTCAAAATTTTATTACATTACTCAAAGAGATGCAAAAGAAAGGTAGAAACCAACAACATTTAAAAGAATAAAAATTTAAAAACAATTCAATTCCCCACTTTACTCAGCACTTCTCCTTCCTGCTGCCATGTGAAGAAGGACCTGTTTGCTTCCCCTTCTGCCACAATTATAAGTTGCCTGAGGCCTCCCCAGGCCTGTAGAACTGAGTAAATTAAACCTCTTTTTTTTTTTTTGAGACGGAGTCTTGCTCTGTCTCCCAGGCGGGAGTGCAATGGCGCGATCTCGGCTCACTGCAAGCTCCGCCTCCCGGGTTCATGCCATTCTCCTGCCTCAGCCTCCCGAGTAGCTGGGACTACAGGCGCCTGCCAACACGTCCGGCTAATTTTTTGTATTTTTAGTAGAGATGGGGTTTCACTGTGTTAGCCAGGATGGTCTTGATCTCCTGACCTCGTGATCCGCCCGCCTCGGCCTCCCAAAGTGCTGGGATTACAGGCTTGAGCCACCGCGCCCGGCCTAAACCTCTTTTCTTTATAAATTACTCAGTCTCAGACAGTTCTTTATAGCAGCATGAGAAAGAACTAGTACAGTAGCGGAATGTGGGAAATCAGGATACTAAATGGATACAAAAATATAGTTAGATACAATGAATAAGATTTAGTATTTGATAGCAGAGTAGGGTGACTACAGTCAGCAATAATTTGTTTTACATTTTAGAATAACTGACAGAGTACAACTGGAATGTTTATAACACAAAAGAATGAAGAATTGTTGAGGTGATGGATACCTCATTTACCCTGATGTGATTATTATACATTGCATGCTTGTGTCAGAATATCTCATGTACCCCATAAATAAGTGCATTTGTGATGTACACATGAAAATTTTTAAATTTTAAAATTAGAAATGTCATGTTGTAATAATTAAATGTTATATATGGACTGTGCTGTAGATGTTGCACCTTACCACTTACCTTATGAGTTAATTTACAATAGAAAAAATAATAACTACATCCATGTAATATCTATATATTATGTGATAGATTATTGTAGGTTCTTTCTATGATACTAAAAATTGTAACTCTATCCCATGTCTATTCTTCTTGTCTCACAACTATCTTCTTCAAACACCTGCTGCTGTCTGCTTCTTTACCTGAGAAGTTTCTCCTGCAGCTGAGCTTATTCAGCATAAAAGAATAGCAACACCAAGGCGAGGAGATTTAATTATCACAGAGTAATCTTCAAAGGCAAAGACTGGAAAGATTTTTTAAATAAATACATATAATCATGTTGCTTTTTGCTAATATATCTTTATCTTACTACTGTCGACAATAAAATGAATAAATTATATTAATAAATAAGCCTGTTTGATTACTCCAACATGTAATTTCATGCATAAAACTTCAATCAAAGGAAATAAAAAATTCTAATTAAGGAAGTGATGAATTCTTTATGTTTTCTCAATTTCTTAAATATCACATTGGAAGGTTACTTTGAGAATACTGATAGGATTACTATCTTCCAAAAATAGCATTTTAAAAATGTAAGACTTCAATTTTCTACACCAGAGTGCAAAGAGCTTAGAAATTTTCACTCAACCCTATCTACAAGTAAACAGCTAAACAAACTAAAAAATCAACAACTTCTCTTACAACAATGGGGAAATAGAAATCCACAACTCCAGCCCTCTTCAATAATTCTGTCTTACCTAAGTGGGAGTGAGGAAAGCTGAGAAGCTCACAGTCCAGAGGCTCAGGCTCAGCCAGAGCAATCAGGCAACAGAAAGAAATAAAAGGCAACCAAATTGGAAAAGAGGAAGTCAAATTTTCTCAGTTTTATATTCCATAATCTTATACCTACAAAACTAAAGGCTCCCCAAAGAGACTCCTAGGTCAAATAAATGGCTTCAACAATGTTTCAGGATACAAAATTAATGCACAAGATTAGTAGCATTTCTATACATCAATAATATCCAATCTGAGAACCAAATTAAGAACTCAATTCCATTTACTGTGGCCATACACAGAAAATAAAATACCTATGAATACATTTTACTGAGGACATGAAAGATTTCTACAAGGAGAACTTATAAAACACTGATGAAAGAAATTGTAGATGGCATAAACAAATGGAATAACATCCTAAGCTCATGGATTAGAGGAATCAATTTCATTAAAATGACTATACTTCCCAAAACAATCTATAGATTCAATGCAATTTCTATCAAATTACAAATAATATTTTCAACAGAATTAAAAAACATTATTTGAAACCAAAAAAGAGCCCAAATAGCTAAAGCAATTTTAATCAGAAAGAGCAAAGCTGGAGCCATCAGATTACCTGAGTTCAAACTACACTACAAGGCTAGAGTAACCAAAACATCATGGTACTGACACAAAAATAGACACATAAATCCATTGAACAGAATAGAAAACCCAGAAATAAATACATATACTTGCAACCAACTGATCTTCAACAAAGTCAATGAAAATAAACAATGGATGAAAGAACACCCTATTCAATAAATGGTACTGAGAAAACTGGATAAAGCCTAGGAAAAACTCTTTAGGACATTGGCTTAGGCAAAGAATTAATGACATTTGTGACTAAGACCTCACAGGCAAGTGCAAATAAAAAACTGAAATAGACAAACGGGACTTAATTTAAGCAAGGAGCTTCTGCAGAGCAAAATAAATAATAAACGCATTAAACAGACAACCTACGGAATAGGAGAAAATATTTGTAAATTATGCATTCAACAAAGGACTAATATCCAGAATCTATAAGGAACTCAAATAACTAAACAAGAGAAAAAACAAACAAACAAAAATTAAAAAGTGAGCAAAGGGCATAAACAGACATTTCTTAAAAGAAGACATACAGGTGGCCAACAAACATATGAAAACATGCTCAACAAAACTAATCATCAGATAAATGTGCATAAAATCCCCAATGACATACCATTTCACAGCAGTCAAAATGGATAACATTAAAAAGTAAAAAAGAAACAAACAAACAGATTTTTATGCAGATGCAGAAAAATAAAGGAACACTTACACATTGTTGTTGGAATTGTATATTAGTACAACCTCTATGGAAAGCAGTATGAACATTTCCCAAAAAATTAAAAATAGAACTACCATTCAACCCAGAAATCTCACTAATGGGTATCTACCCAAAGGAATAGAAATCATTATATTAAATAGACACTTTAATTTATATATTTATCACGGCCCTATTCACAATAGGAAAATCATAGACTCAAATGTCCATCAATAGATGATTGGGTAAATGTTGTATATATACACCATGAAACACCATGTAGCCATAAGCATAATAAAATCATGTCTTTGGCAGCAACGTGGATGCAACTAGAGTTCATTATCGTAGATGAAATAACTCATAAACAGAACAACAAATACTGCATATTCTCACTTGTAAGTGAGAGCTAAACAATAAATACATGAGCACATATAGATGAATAGAATAGACACTGGGGACTCTATAAAAGAGGGAGATTCATGGAGGTGAGTGTTGATAAATTATCTATTAAGTACAGTGTTCACTATTTGGGTAATGGGTACACTAGAAACCCAAATCTCACAATTATGGAATATATCCTTGTAACAAATGCACATAATTACCTCCGGAATCTAACATAATAAAAATAATAATGTTGGTTTCTTTTTGTCTGTTTTAATCGTCCCATAGTGACACTGAATGCCTAAGTGTAAATTTGTATGTACAGTCTTTATTCTTAATTAGTACACTTGATGCTCATAATTCTCAGATTCCATATTTACAAATTTACATACTCACTGCAATTTATTAGTAATTTCAAAATCAATACTTGCAGCACTTTCATAATCATTCACAGATATGCACAGGGTGACAAAAAATTTGAGTCACTCTATGAGCACATTCTTAGCTGAGGCTGAATAAAGTGACACCCTGCCTTCTTGTTTCAAAAATCATTAAAAATTTTAAAAGGCACATATGGATTAAAAGTGAATGGATATAGAGGCATACTCTGTTAATACTAATGAAAAGAGAGTGGAAGTACCTGTATTAATTTCAGACAGAATAGTCTTCAGAATAAGAAAGGTTATTAGGAATAAAGAGATGCAGTACATAATAATAAAAAAGTAGACTTCAAGAAGACATAAATATCCTTAATGTGTATGTATCCAGCAACACAGCATCAAAATGGATCAGAAAAGAACTTATAGAAGTACAAGGATAAATAAATAAATATCATATCACACTTGGTGAATTGAACACCTTCTTATCAGAAATAGATTCATCAGATCAATAAGAACATAGTTGAACACAACAGTATCACTAATCAACTGAACATAACTGACATCTATAGACTACTTCATCCAACAAGAGCAGAATATACATTCTTCTCAAGCTCAAGTAGAAGGGGAATATTCAACAAGATAGACCACATTCTGGACCATAAATCATCTTTTAACAAATTTTATAAAACAGAAATCATATAATGTCTGCCCTTAGATCACAATGATATTAAACTAGAAATCGATAACAGAAAGATAACTGAAAAATCCCCCATACACTTGAAGATTAGAAAACATGCTTCTAATTAACTCGTGGGTTAAAGAAGAATTCTCAAGGAAAATTAACATGTATTTTGGAATGTATGAAAATGTTAAAAAACTTATCAAAATTTGTGGAATGCAATGAATGCATGCAGTACTTAGGAAGAAATTGTATACATATATTAGAAAAGAAGAAACATCTAAAATCAATCATCTATGTTTTCAACTTACAAATCCACAAGAGTAATCTGAGTCCAAAGTAAGAAGAAGAAGACATATACAAATTTAGAGCAGAAATCGATGAAATTGAAAATGGGAAATCAATAGAGAAAATCAATAAAACCAAAAGCTAATTATTTGAAAGATTAATAAAATTGATAAGCCTCTAGTAGGCAAACTAAGAAATACAGAGAGAAGACACAAATTACTAATATCAGAAATGAAATAGGGGCTATCACTACAGATCTCATGGACAGATAATAAAAGAGCATTATGGACAACAGTGCATCTACACGTTTAGTTACCTAGATGAATGACTAAATTCCTTGAAAGACATGATGTGCCAATATTTACACAAGAAGAAATACACAACATAAATGAGCCTATATCTACTAAATAAATTGAATTAAAAATTAATAAATATCAAAAATAGGATGAACCAGGCCCAGATAAATTACATGTTGAATTGTACTAAATAATTACGGAAGAAATACCAATTTTATACAATCTCATTCAAAACATGGAAGCAGAGGTAATTCTTACTCATTCTATGAAGCCAACATTACCCTAATACCTAAGCCAGACAAAACATTACAAGGAAAGACAACTACAGACCAATTACTGTCATATACAGAGATGCAAAAAATCCTCAACAAAAACTTAGCAAATCAAATTTAACAATATATAAAATGAATTATGCATCATGCCCAAGTGGGATTTCTTCCAGGTATGCAAGACTGGGAACATTGGAAAAACAATTAGTTTAATCAATCGTATCAAGAGAGTATAGAAGAAAAATAACATGGTCATATTAACAGCTGCAGAAAAAGCATTTGACAAAATCAAACACACGTTTATAATAAAAACTCTCAGCAAACTTGGAATAAGAGGGAACTTCCTCATCTTGATAAAGATCATTTGTGAAAAACCTACAGCTAAAATTATAATTAATGGTGAGAAACTCAAAAGTTTTCCTACTGAGATCAGAAGCAATAATGTCCCCTGTTACCATTGTTTTTCAACATCATAGTGAAAGTCCTAGCTCATGCAATAAAACCAGAAAAAGAAAATAGAGGTATATAGATTAGGAATAAAGAAAGAAAATTGTCTTTGTTCACAAATAACATGATTATCTATGAGAAAGTCCCAAAGGAATCAACAAAAAATTCCTAGAAGTAATAAGTTATTGTAGCAAGATTACAGGATACAAGATTAATATTTAAGAAAATTCTATTGCTGTCCTATATACCAGCAATGAACAAGTGGAACTTGAAATTATAAGTTCATTACCATTTAAGTTGTATCAAAAACATACATAAATATAAATTTAATGAAATAGGTACAAGATTGATATGAAGAAAACTATAAAATCTTGATGAAAGGTATCAAAAAAAGAATGGAGAGACACTCCATGTTTATGAATAGAAAGACTAAATATTGTCAAAATGTCAGTTCTTACCAAATTGTCTACAGATCCCAAACAAAATCCCAGCAAGTTATTTCTAAAGTTTAAATGGAGAAGCAAAAGTTTCAGAATACCAACAAAATATTAAAAGGTGCTCAATATTATATGTCATCAGTGAAAATTGCAAGTTAAAATGGGAATGAGATAAGACTACACACTTCTTTAGAATGTTCAAAGTCCAAAATATTGACAACGCCAAATATTGGCAAGGATCAACAGGAACTCTCATTAATTGCTGATGGGAATGCAAAATTATATAGTACTTTTAAAGACAGTTTTACAGTCTTTCACAAAATAAAACATATTCTCACCATATGATCCAGCATTCATGCCCTATGGTATTTACCCAGAAGAGTTAAAAATTTATCTCCACACACACAAAAAAACTGCACAGTCATGTTTATAGAAGCATCACTTACAATTGCCAAAACTTGGAAGCATCCAAGATGTCCTTCAGTAGATGAATGGATAAATAAATTGTGAAACATCCATAAAATGAAATATCATTCAGTGCTAAAAATTCATGAGTTAACAAGACATGTAAAGACACGGAAGAAACTTAAATCTACATTACTAAGTAAAATAAACCAATCTGAAATGCTACCATTATTGTATGATTTCAACCATATGACATTCAGAAAAAGGCAAATCTATGGAGGAAGTAAAGAGATCACTGGTTGCCAGGAGTAAAAGAGGCAGGAGGATTGAATAGGCAGAGCACAGAGAATTTTGGGAGGCAGTGAAAGTATTTTGTATGATAACTACAGTGGTGAATATATGTCATTATACATTTGACATGTCCAACGCCAAGAGCAAACCCTAATGTAAACTATTGACTTTGGGTGATAATGGTGTGTCAATATATGTTTGTCAATTGTAACAAATGTACCACTCTGGTAAGAGATGTTGGTAGTTGGGTTAGTTGTTTATATTTGGGAACAGAGGGCACAGTATAAGGGAGGTCTCTGTACTTTCTGTTCAATTGTGTTGTGAAATTGAAGCTGCTCTAAAAAATGAAATTTATTAATTGAAAAAAATGGTGTAATGAAAAGAAGATAATTCCACCAGATATTTTTTAAGCGCTTAGTGATCCTGAAAGAAAATATTTTACATAGATATAAAAAATGTTTTATGTATTATGGGAATTTTTTTTCTTTTGGAGATTTTTAGTTTATTTTTGTAAGGTTTGATCAGCCTCTAAGAGTTGTGACTTGTTGAAGGTTTTACCTTTAGAATCTCTGCTTCATAAAACCCTCCAAACCACTTTCTACCAGAGACAAAATATTATACAGAGCAGTCCTTTGTTGATTTTTTTCCAACCATCATATACCTTGAGCCAAGAACCACACACTAGGAAAAGCGTAACTCCTCAAATCATTGCCAGATTATTTTTTTAATGTTCCACATAATATGAAAGAGAAAAATGTCTCCATTGTGACAAAATGCATCTATGAGCCTTCCAAATTGACAAACATCAAGCGAATTCTAGCAGGACTAGAAGGAACCTGAAAGCCCACCTACTCTAAATTGCTTCTCAGTATTATGGGAATTTTTAAGAGCACAAAAATGGTTAAGAGTACAGACTCTGGAACCAAACTCCCTGGTGGTGTAGTACTTACTAGCTGTATAACATTGAACAAATTATTTACCCTTTTGGTGTCTCCGTTTTTATACATAAAATAAAGATAATAATGGTACCTTACCATATAGATTCGTTGGGAGGATTAAGTGAGTTAATGCATTTAAAAGCTTAGAAGAGAACCTGGCACTGGATAAGCATTCAAATCAATACTATTATTTTATTAAAATATTCAAACATTTTGTTATAGCTGTATAAAATAATACTTGCAAAATTTGAGAATATTCTTATTAAAATTATTAGAAAACTTTTTTCTAAAAAGCATATCTGTATAACAATCTTTCTGATTTGGATATAAATTCACAACATACCTATTATCTCACCTTTTATCATAACAGCTGTTTTACTAATTCTAAGCATGTCACACTCTGCGATATCAAAATTCCTTGCCTACAAAAAACCTAAATATTATTCTATTATTTAGACATGATATTAATTTTCAACTATATTTTGTGTTTTTTTCTGTTATGTATTATTGTTCTTAATATTCATGTAGCATTCTATATAAAAGAAAGAAAACTCTTCTATTAAATATGCTTTGGAGACATTGATAAACACACAACGATCATGCGAGTTCACATAAAAAGTTTGGGGTTTTTAAGGTAAGGACTTGGAAATTGCAATTAAGATTAACAATCGGCATTTTATACATCTGAGTATGTATTTTAGTGTGTGTGAACAGAAGAGAAAATGATGAAATTCAGAGAAAAATGACTTACAGAACAGGCATAAAATAATTCATATATTCAACAACTACTTGAGTGACTATTTCACGTAAAATGTCCATTAAATAAAGAATAAAGATATGAATGAGTGAATAAATTAATGAGAACATTTATCTATTACCTGTTTTGGAAAAGGAATAAAGCCTGTAAAGCAAACCCAATAATTATGAGCAATAAAGCAAGTAATATTTGTGCAAATGACTGAATTTTGGAAATGTTTTCAAAATTGCCAATTTTCTACAAAACAGAGGAAAAGAAACATCAAAAGAAAAATCAATTTAAGGTTGTGCTCTATTATTGGTAGAGCAAATTTGATTAAGTGAGATTGAGAAAACATACAGCTTTTTAAGTGTGAGTAAACAAGCTCATTTCTCTACATAAGCAACTAATTTCAAGAGATCTATCCGGTTCCAAAGTTTCCCCTTCTCCTTCAGTTTGGGGACTGTTTGCCTGAGCATGCAAAAGGTGGTTGGCATAGGACTCAACAAGAAATGATTATTTTTACAAATCACAAAATGGGATGCTCACTACCCAGAAGGCCAACAATACCAAGAAAAAGCTTCTTGTACAGATGTCAGGTTGTGTGAAAATGGTTCATAAAATACTTGTGGTTATTTGGGACTCTTAGGTCCTGCTCTTTTGAATCATATATCAGTTGTATTTTAATCTGTGGCCAAAGGAGTCTCCATATTGAAAACTTTTCCTAATTTACTTGAAAAATAAAAATTCTGGTGCTTAAACTTCTGTGTGGGAAATTAACAGAAACTTAGAAATTATAAAGAAAATTGTTAATCTTTAACTTAGACTTGGAAAAAAAAGAACCACATGATAGAGGGACAAAGGGGGATTGACAAGACCACGAACAATTCAAGTTTACAAAGCGTGTTAATTTGTGTAGAATTTTGAGGTGAACAACGTTAGAGTAGGAAACAAGAATACATTCATTCCTTTTAACAAAGCGCTTACAGTGTATTTGAGAGCTAAGTGAACAAGTCAGTAAAGTTGCTAAATTACATATATTCATATTCCAAATTGTTCAGTGTAGGCTACATATGTTCTGAAGGATCAAGGCAGGGACAGTCCAATTTTGACCTTATGCTTAGATTTGAAATCTGGGAAAGATTTACAGAAGGTTCACATTAAATCACTTTCTCTTTGATTCTCACTTGTTGATCCATAATTTCAAAATGACACCAAGAAAATGAGTTTTCACTTTTCAAAAAAAAATATGATTTCCAAGAAAAAACCTTATTTAAAATTACCGTGAGCTCCAGGTCATGCTGTACTTCAACAATAGCTCAAAGTGCCTATCATTATTACTAAACTGCCAGTAATTTTGATAGTAAGAAAAATAGGCAAGTCACTTGTAACCTCCTTAAATTTATCTACAATTGTCTTCCATTTCGCTCAAAATAAATTTGAAGTTCTTATTTGCTATTTGTTTCATTAATACCTGTGCAACGACGCCATAAATTATTACCTCTTATGCAATGTAGCTTTATTTTTACAAACTGATAATAACATTCATGAGAAAGAAAGGTTATTTAAAATACCATATTGAGCAATTAAAATGGGTTTGTCAACTTTTCACCATCATTGTTCCATAGAGAACAAATGTGGTATGAGGACATTTAGATCCTGAGGAAAAAAAAAGACCAGAAATTTCTCTACTGGGAAAGTTAAAAAAATAATTTTTACTATTTATTTTTAACTTTATTTCCAAATATTTGCATTCCGTAACAATTTATGCTAAATTAATAGTACTATTCATTTTTCTTTCTGTATTAAGATAAACTGAGTCCTGCATATGGCCATATGCATATGTTTGTGTGTAATGGTGATTATCTTGTTACCCAAGGGCATCCATTTGCAACAACAGCAAAACATGTTTACCTTAACAAAAGGAAGAAAAATGTTTAACTTTAAGAAATTAGTTGAATAATGACCTCAAACCATGTTAAGGTAATTTTGCTCCATATGAGAAATACCACAAAAGCAAAATTTGTAGTGGGGTTGTTCTTTTGTGTGGATTCTGTTTTCTTATTTCAAAACAGAAGAGAACCATGAAAAATGAACGAAAATTTATTTGGAGTAACAGATAACTAAAGAGTGTATTCGCGGAAGATCTAAATGTTACCTAACAGCATTGACATCAACAAATGCTGCACCTTC
Source organism: Symphalangus syndactylus (assembly GCF_028878055.3). Taxonomy (NCBI): domain Eukaryota; kingdom Metazoa; phylum Chordata; class Mammalia; order Primates; family Hylobatidae; genus Symphalangus; species Symphalangus syndactylus. The sequence continues at coordinate 96,480,808 of NC_072447.2, forward strand.
AAAATTCTAACGATTGATAATCTAACCAAATATATGCACTACCAAACCTCAAGCTTTTATATAAATATTACAGATTTCCTCAGTATTTCTAAGAAGAACTGTTTTTGCATTAGGTAGTTTCAAACTTGTTAGGTATATATTTTAACTATTATTTCCAAGTTTTTAATGAGATCTCTCACAGATCAATCATTACAATGGACAATTTGAGGAGAAGCCTAGAATATATTAAACATCCTTAGCTTCTCTCAGAGCCATATACATTCTGCTCTGCTTTTGTATCCAGTTTATTTAAAACATATTTTTTAAGATTTGTCTCCTTAGATATCAGCTAAACATATGTACACTTTTTAATTTAATGTTACAAATATACATAAAATATAGAGAATAATTTTTTAAATTACAGCAAATAATTTAAAAATATTACAGCTAGTGACCCACCAGCAAGCTTTATCAACTCTGAATATTCTGCTATCATTTAATATATATTTTTGGTATAGATGCATTACAAATTCTTAGAAAACATATATTACAAATACATTGAAACATGCTTTGTTTTTTTTTTTTTTTTTTTGTTTTTTTTTTGTATTTATTTATTTATTTTTTATTATTTTTTTTTTTTAATATTTTTTTTTTTAATTATACTTTAGGGTTTTAGGGTACATGTGCACAATGTGCAGGTTTGTTACATATGTATCCATGTGCCATGTTGATTTCCTGCACCCATTAATTCGTCATTTAGCATTAGGTGTATCTCCTAATGCTGTCCCTCCCCCCTCCCCCCACCCCACAACAGTCCCCAGAGCGTGATGTTCCCCTTCCTGTGTCCATGAGTTCTCATTGTTCAATTCCCACCTATGAGTGAGAACATGCGGTGTTTGGTTTTTTGTCCTTGCGATAGTTTACTGAGAATGATGTTTTCCAGTTTCATCCATGTCCCTACAAAGGACATGAACTCATCATTTTTTATGGCTGCATAGTATTCCATGGTGTATATGAGATACCATCTCACACCAGTGAGAATGGCCATCATTAAAAAATCAGGAAACAACAGGTGCTGGAGAGGATGTGGAGAAATAGGAACACTTTTACACTGTTGGTGGGACTGTAAACTAGTTCAACCATTGTGGAAGTCAGTGTGGCAATTCCTCAGGGATCTAGAACTAGAAATACCATTTGACCCAGCCATCCCATTACTGGGTATATACCCAAAGGACTATAAATCATGCTGCTATAAAGACACATGCACACGTATGTTTATTGCGGCACTATTCACAATAGCAAAGAGTTGGAACCAACCCAAATGTCCAACAACGATAGACTGGATTAAGAAAATGTGAAACATGCTTTGTAAACTTCCTTTGTATATTCCCCTGTCTCCCTCACCAGTGTAAACTACTATCTTCAATTGGATGTTTATCATTGCTATATTTTTTATATGCTTAACATTTATTTGTCAATTAAACTATACAGTTTGTTGCCTTTAAGCTTTATAATAAATAGCATGACACTAAATATCATTTATCTTTGCTGAGACTTATATTTTAAAAGTTTAACAATGTTTATATATGCAGCTCAAGATTGTCACATTAACTGCTTATTTTTTTCCACAATATGAATATATCAGTGTGTTCTCCTAGTGATAGGCATTTGTTATTTCAGATGGTTCACTATTATAAATACTACGAGCAAGTCTACAAGGGTTATAACTAGAAGTATAACTGCTGGGTTGAAGAGTGGGGGTGTTTTCAACTTTACCCGATATTGCAAATGTGTTCACCTAAATAGTAGTATTAATATATATGTCCAGTAGCCATGTAGAAAAATCCCAATATTTTCATATCCTTGCCTGATTTGTTTTTGTCAGATTTTTCCCAATATGTTGGATTCGAAATGGTATCTCACTATAGTTTAAATTGTATTTCCTTGATTATTGATGAAGTTGAGCATATTTCTATATTATTATTCACTAAATGGATTTTCTTTTCTGTGAAACACCTGTTTAAACTCTTGACTGTATTTCTCATGAAGTTTTGATGTTTCATTACTGATTTGTGAAAATACTTTACATATACTATATATTAATTCTTTATTGTTTATATGTGTTTAAAATGTCTTTTCTCAGTATATGTCTCAATTTTAAAAAACTTTATAGTGGTTTTTGTGAGAGATCTTTCTTTTAACGCAGTCAAATAATCTTTTTAAGATCAATTTCAACTTTTATTTTAGATATAGTGTGTCTATGTGCAGGTTTGTTACATGAGAATATTCTGTGATGCTGAGGTTTGGAATATGGATCCTATCACACAGTTAGTAAGCATAGTTACCCAGTAAGTAGTTTTTAACCCATCCTTCCTCTCTCCCTCCCCGATCTAGTAGTTTCTAGTGTCTGTTGTTCTCATATTTATGTACAAGTGTGCTCAATGTTTAGCTCCCGCATATAAGTGAGAACATGTGCTATTTGGTTTTCTATTTCTGCATTAATTAGCTTAGGATTATGGCCTCAAGTTCCATCCGTGTTGCTGCAAAGGACATGATTCCATTCTTTCCTACAGCTGTGTAGTATTCCATTGTGTATATTTACCACATTTTCTTTATCCAATATACCATTGATTGGCACCTGGGTTGATTCCATGTGTTTGCTATTATGCATAGTGCAGGGATGAACATGAGTGGATATGTCTTTTTAGTGGAATAATTTATTTTCCTTTGGGCATATGCTCAGTAATGGGGTTGCTAGGTTGACTAGTAGCTCTGCTTTACGTTCTCTGAGAAATCTGCAGACTGCTTTCCACAGTGGCTGAACTACTTCACATTCCCACCAACAGTGTATAAGTGTTCTCTTTTCTCTGCAGCATCACCAGCATGTATTATTTATTTCTTCTTTTTCACTTTTTAATAACAGCCATTCTGACTGTTGAAAGATATTATCTCATTTTGGTTTTGATTTGCATTTATCTGATGACTAGTGATGCTGAGAATTTTTTCATATGTATTTTGACTGCTTGTATGTCTTCCTTCCAGAGGTGTTTGTTCATGTCCTTTACCCATTTTTAACGAGGTTATTTGGTTTTTGCTTGTTGGTTTAAGTTCCTTATAGATCCTGGGTACTAGGCCTTTGTTGGATACATAGTTTTTGAATATCTTATCTTATTCCGCAGGTTGTCTGTTTGCTCTGCTGATCATCTCTTTTGCTGTACAGAATCTCTTTAGTTTAATTAGGTCCCACTTGTCAATTTTTTCTGTTTGATTGCTTTTAAGGATTTAGCCAAAAATCATTTGCCAAGAATGATGTTAAGAAGAGTATTTCCTAGGTTGTCTTCCAGGATTTTTATATTTTGAGGTCTTACATTTAAATCTTTAAACCATTTAAGTTAATCTTTGTATATGGTGAAAGGAAGGGTTCAATCTTCTGCATATGGCTAGTCAGTTATCCTAGCACTATTTGTTTAATAAGGAGTCCTTTCCCCTATTGCTTATTTTTGTTGGCCTTGTTGAAAATCAGATGGTTGTACTTGTGCAGCTGTATTTCTGAGTTTTCTATTTTGTCTCATTGGTCTATGTGTCTGTATTTGTTCCAGTGCCAAGCTGTTTTGGTTAGTGTGGCTTGATAGTATAGTTTGAAATTGGGTAGTGTGATGTCTCCAGGTTTGTGCTTTTTGCTCAGGATTACTATGGCTATTTGGGCTATTTTTGGTTCCATATTATATTTAGAATAGGTTTTTCTCATTCTGTGAAACATGATGTTGGTCATTTGATAGGAATAATGTTGAATCTGTAAGTTGCTTTAAACACTCTGGCTATTTTTAAATGTCCACTCTTCCAATACACAAGTGTGGAATGCTTTTTCATTATTGTGTTGTATCTGATGTTTTTCAGCAGTGTTCTGTAGTTCTCCTTACAGAGATCTTTTGTCTCCTTAGTTAGATATATTCCTAGGTATTTCATTTTATTTGTGGCTATTGTAAGTGAGATTGTATTCTTTATTTCTCTCTCAGCCTGGACATTGTTTCTGTGTATGCAAGCAGTATGTATGTTTCTTTCTTAATAAAGGTAAAAAAAAAATCATACAAAGTATTTTTCCTATCACAATGAAACAAAATTAAAAATCAATAACAGAAAGAAAACTGGAAAAAAATGTAAAAATAAAAAGATACCTTTTGTAAAAATCAATGGATCAAATAATAAATCACAAAGAAAATTATAAAATATCTTGAGACAAGAAAATATAAAATACAATACACTAATGGAAAATGTATAGCTGTAAACATGAAAAGATAAAAAAATCTCAAAACAGCACCCTAACTTTATAATTTAAGAAACTAGAAAAAGAAGAGCAAACGAAACTAAAAGCTAGAGGAAGAAAATAATAAAAATAGAGTAGAGACAGACAAAATAGAGAATAGAAAAATCAATAAAAATAAATTTATTTTTTAAAAAAGCTCAAAGTATTGACAAATCTTTAGGTATATTGACTCATGAAAAAAAGAAAAGACCTGGGGATCTGGCAAGATGGCCAAGTAGGAACAGCTCTGGTCTGTAGTTCCCAGCGAGACCAACACAGAAGGTGGATGATTTCTGCATTTCCAACTCAGGTACCTGGTTCACCTCACTGAGACTGGTTAGACAGTGGGTGCAGCCCACAGAGGGCGAACAGAAGCAGGGTGGGGCGTCACCTCACCCAGGAAGTGCAAGGGGCCAGGAAACTCCCACCCCTAGCCAAGGGAAGCCTTGAGAGACTGTGCCTTGAGGGATGATACTATCCGGACCAGATGCTATGATTTTCCCATGGTTTTGGCAACCTGCAGACCAGGAGATTCCCTTGGATGCCTACACCACCAGGGCCCTCGGTTTCAAGCACAAAACTGGGTGGCCATTTGGGCAGATAGGGCAGATACCGAGTTAGCTGCAGAAGGTTTGTTGTTGTTGTTGTTGTTGTTGTTTTTGTACCTCAGTGGCACTTGGAACCCCAGCGAGACAGAACCATTCACTCCCCTGGAAAGGGGGCTGAAGCCAGGGAGCCAAGTGGTCTTGCTCAGCGGGTCCCACACCCACAGAACTCAGCAAGCTAAGATCCACTGGCTTAAAATTCTTGCTGCCAGCACAGTAGTCCGAAGTCGACCTGGGATGCTCTAGCTTGGTGGGGAGATGGGCATCTGCCATTACTGAGACTTGAGTGGTGGTTTTCCCCTCACAGTGTAAACAAAGCCACCGGGAAGTTCAAATTGGGTGGAGCCCACCACAGCTCAGCAAGGCCTCTGTAGCCAGGCTGCCTCTCTAGATTCCTCCTCTCTGGGCAGACATCTGTGAAAGAAAGGCAGCAGCCCCAGTCAGTGGCTTATAGATAAAACTCCCATCTCCCTGGGACATAGCACCTGAGGGAATGGGTGGCTGTGAGCACAGCTTCAGCAGACTTAAAATTTCCTGCTTGCCAGCTCTGAAGAAAGCAGCATATCTCCCAGCAGAGTGGTCGAGCCCTGCTGGGGGACAGACTGCCTCCTCAAGTGGGTCCCTGACCCCCTGTGCCTCCTGACTGGGAGACACCTCCCAGCAGGGATCAACAGACTTGACAGACACCTCATAAAGGAGAGTGCCAGCTGGCATCTGGCAAGTGTCCTTCTGGAGAAAAGCTTCCAGAGGAAGGAGCAGGCAGCAATCTTTGCTGTCCTGCAGACTCCACTGGTGATACCCAGGCAAAGAGGTTCTGGAGTGGACCTCCAGCAAACTCCAGTAGAACTGCAGAAGAGGGCCCTGACTGTTAGAAGGAAAACTAACAAACAGAAAGCAATAACATCAACATCAACAAAAAGGACACCCATGCAAAAACTCCATCCAATGGTCATCAACATCAAAGATTGAAGGTAGATAAATCCATGAAGATGAGGAAAAACCAGCACAAAAATGCTGAAAATTCCAAAAACCAGAATGCGTCTTCTCCTCCAAAGGATCACAATTCCTCGCCAGCAAGGGAACAAAACTGAATGGAGAATGAGTTTGACAAATCAATGGAAGTAGGCTTCAGCAAGTGGGTAATAACAAACTCCACTGAGCTAAAGGAGCATGTTCTAACAAAATGCAAGGAAGCTAAGAACCGTGATAAAAGGTTACAGGAACTGCTAACTAGAATAACCAGTTTAGTGAAGAACATAAATGACCTGATGGAGCTGAAAAACACAGCACAAGAAGTTCATGAAGCATACGCAAGTGTCAATAGCCAAATCGATGAAGCAGAAGAAAGGATATCAGAGATTGAAGATCAACTTAATGAAATAAAGCATGAAGACAAGATTAGAGAAAAAAGATTGAAAATGAATGAACAAAGCCTCCAAGAAATATGGGACTATGTGAAAAGACCAAACCTACGTTTGATTGGTGCACCTGAAAGTGACGGGGAGAATGGAACTAAGTTGGAAAACACATTTCAGGATATTATCTGGAAGAACGTCCCCAACCTAGCAAGATGCCAACATTCAAATTCAGGAAATACAGAGAACACCACAAAGATGTTCCTCGAGAAGAGCAACCTCAAGACACATAGGTTGAAATGAATGAAAAAATGTTAAGGGTAGCCAGAGAGAAAGGTCAAGTTACCCACAGAGGGAAGCCCATGAGACTAATAGCAGATCTCTCTGCAGAAACCCTACAAGCAAGAAGAGAGTGGGGGCCAATATTCAACATTCTTAAAGAAAGGAATTTTCAACCTGGAATTTCATATCCAGCCAAACTAAGCTTCAAAAGTGAAAGAGAAATAAAATCCTTTACAAACAAGCAAATGCTGAGGGATTTTGTCACCACCAGGACTGCCTTACAAGAGATCCTGAAGGAAGTACTAAATATGGAAAGGAAAAACTGGTACCAGCCACTGCAAGAACAAACCAAAATCTGAAAAAAAGAAAAAGCCCCAAAGCTAAATCAGATATGGAAGATGGGGCATCACAACTTATTTTACAGAAATAAAAATGATTATTAAAAATACTATAAACAAATATACACCAACAAAATGAAAAACCTAAATGACATGACATAATTTCTAGAAACACACCACTGACAAATACCAAATCATGAAGAAAGAGAAAATTGAAATAGACTAGTAAGGGGATTGAATCTGTATTTAAAAACCCCCTATCAAAGGAAGCCCAGGAAAAGATGATTTCACTGGTGAATTATATCAAATATTTAAACAAAAATTAACCAATCTTTATAGCAGCATGATTTATAGTCCTTTGGGTATATACCCAGTAATGGGATGGCTGGGTCAAATGGTATTTCTAGTTCGAGATCCCTGAGGAATCGCCACACTGACTTCCACAATGGTTGAACTAGTTTACAGTCCCACCAACAGTGTAAAAGTGTTCCTATTTCTCCACATCCTCTCCAGCACCTGTTGTTTCCTGATTTTTTAATGATGGCCATTCTAACTGGTGTGAGATGGTATCTCACTGTGGTTTTGATTTGCATTTCTCTGATGGCCAGTGATGAGGAGCATTTCTTCATGTGTTTTTTGGCTGCATAAATGTCTTCTTTTGAGAAGTGTCTGTTCATGTCCTCTGCCCACTTTTTGATGGGGTTGTTTGTTTTTTTCTTGTAAATTTGTTTGAGTTCATTGTAGATTCTGGATATTAGCCCTTTGTCAGATGAGTAGGTTGCAAAAATTTTCTCCCATTGTGTAGGTTGCCTGTTCACTCTGATGATAGTTTCTTTTGCTGTGCAGAAGCTCTTTAGTTTAATGAGATCCCATTTGTCGATTTTGGCTTTTGTTGCCATTGCTTTTGGTGTTTTAGACATGAAGTCCTTGCCCACGCCTATGTCCTGAATGGTATTGCCTAGGTTTTCTTGTAGGATTTTAATGGTTTTAGGTCTAACATATAAGTCTTTAATCCATCTTGAATTAATTTTTGTATAAGGTGTAAGGAAGGGATCCAGTTGCAGCTTTCTACATATGGCTAGCCAGTTTTCCCAGCACCATTTATTAAATAGGGAATCCTTTCCCCATTTACATGTATGTTTATTGCGGCACTATTCACAATAGCAAAGAGTTGGAACCAACCCAAATGTCCAACAACGATAGACTGGATTAAGAAAATGTGGCACATATACACCATGGAATACTATGCAGCCATAAAAAATGATGAGTTCGTGTCCTTTGTAGGGACATGGATGAAACTGGAAAACATCATTCTCAGTAAACTATCGCAAGGACAAAAAACCAAACACCGCATGTTCTCACTCATAGGTGGGAATTGAACAATGAGAACTCATGGACACAGGAAGGGGAACATCACGCTCCGGGGACTGTTGTGGGGTGGGGGGAGGGGGGAGGGACAGCATTAGGAGATACACCTAATGCTAAATGACGAATTAATGGGTGCAGGAAATCAACATGGCACATGGATACATATGTAACAAACCTGCACATTGTGCACATGTACCCTAAAACCCTAAAGTATAATAAAAAAAAAAAAAAGAAAAAAAAAAAATTAACCAATCTTTTTCAAATTCTCCCAAAAATTTGAAAAAGAGGAAACATTTCCGAAGTTACTTCATAAACCCATCATTACCCTGATTCCAAAACCAGACAGACAATTCAAGTAAAGGAAACATCAAACCAATATCCCTGATGAACGTAGAGGCAAACATGCTAAACAAAACACAAGCAAACAAAATTTAACAGCACATTAAAAGGTTTGTAATGCCTGAGATACAAGAATGATTTGACACATGCAAATCAATCAATGTGATACACCGCATTAGCAAAACAAAGGATAAAATTCACATGACCAACTCAGTAGATATCAGAAAAAGCATAGGACAAAATTCAATACACTTTCATGATAAAATTAGTCAACAAATTTAGTATAGAAATAATTGCCTCAATATAATAAAGGCCATTTATGAAAAGCCCACAACTCATACCTTACTCAATAGTAATGAAACTGAAACCCTTTCCTCTAAGACCAAGAATAAGGCAAGAATGTCCACTCTAGTCACTTCTATTTGACATAGCAATTAGGTAAGAAAGAAAAAAATAAAAAGCATCCAAATTAATACAGAAGAATTAAAATTATCTCTGTTTGCAGATGACATATTCCTTTATGTACAGAATCCAAAATATTCCACAAGATACTCTTAAAACTAACAAATTTAGTAAAATTGCAGAATACAGAATCAAACTACAAAATCGCATTGTATTTCTGCACACTAACCAAAAGAAATCTGAGAAAAAATAAGAAAATAATTATTTAAAATAGCAAATAAATGGAAAGACACCCCATCCTGTGTTTCTGGATTTAAAATGTTCATAATACTCAAAGCTGTATACACATTCAATGAAATCCCCATCAAAATCCCCTTGGCACCCTTTTTTAGATATAGAAAGAAAATCCTAAAATGTATATGAAACCACCAAAGGACTCCAAATAGCCAAAACAATCCTCAAAAGAAAAAAAAGCTGAAAGCCATTCATTTACTGACTTCAAAACATATTACAATGCTATGATAATCAAAACAGTGTGGTACTGGCATAAAAAATAGACATATAGACCAATGGAACAGAATACAAAGCCCAGGAATAATCCTACACACGTACATACGGTCACCTGATCTTCAACGAGTGTGTCAAGAATTCACAATGGGAAAAGGATTGACTTTTGCACAAATAGTGCTGGGAAAACTGGATATTTACATGGAAAACAATGGAATTAGATTCTTATCTTATACCATATACAAAAATCAACTCCAAATAGATTAAAGACTTACACATAAAAACTTATAGGAGAAAATGGAGGAAAAGCTTCATGACATAGATCTTGGGTATGGCACCAAATGCACAGGCAACAAAAGCTAAAACAGGCAAATTGTACTTGATCAAACTGAAAAGCTTCTGCAGAGAAAACAAACAAACAAACAAAGAACAACAAAAAAACACACACACACCAAAAAACCATCAACAGAGTGAAAGGCAACCTACAGAATAGGAGAAAATATTTGCAAGCCATGTATCTGATAGGCGGCTGGGGGCTAATATCCAAAAGACAATCTATGGAATGGGAGAAAATACTTTCAAGCCTTATATCTGGGTAAAGGCTAATATCCACAAAATTTATCACAAACTCCTATAACTAAATAACAAAAAATCAATAATTTGATTTAAAAATAGGCAAAGGGTAACATGGATGCAGCTGGAAACCATTATCCTAAGAGAACTATGCAGAATCACAGAACCAAATACCACATGTTCTCACATATAAGTGGAAACTAAACTTTCAGTACACGTGGTCATAAATATGAGAACAAAAGACACTGGGAATACAAGCGGGAAAAGGGAAATAAAGGCTGAAAAACTACCCATTGAATATTATGCTCACTACCTGGGTGATGGATTCCTTTGTACTCCAAACCTCAGCATTATACAATATACCTCTGTAACAAACATGCACATATACTCCCTCAACCTAAAATAAAAGTTGAAAAAAATGGGCAAAAAGCTTGAATGGACATTTCTTTCAAGAAGATATACAAATGGCCAATAAACATGTAAAGATGCTCAGAACCACTGTTATTAGTCGGTTCTCACATTGCTATGAAGAAATACCCGAGGCTGGGTAATTTATGAAGAAAAGAGGCTTAATTGGCTCACCATTCTGATGGCTGTATAGAAAGCATGATGCTGGCATCTGCCCAGCTTCTGGGGAGGCCTCAGTAAACTTACAATCATGGTGGAAGGTGAAGGGGGAGCATGCATATCACATGGCCAGAGCAGGGGCAAGAGAGAGAGAAGCCACACACTTTGGAACCACCAGATCTCACGAGAACTCACTCACTATCATGAGGTCAGTACCAAGGGGACTGTACTAAGCCATCATGAGAAATGCACCCCCATGAGCAAATCACTTCCCACCAGGCCTCACCTCCAACATTGGGGATTACAATTCAACATGAGATTTGGGTTGTTTCACAGATACAAACCATATCAACCATTAATCATCAGACAAATATAAATCAAAACCACAATGAGATGTCACCTCACACATGTTAGGATGGTCATTATAAATTTAAATAAAATAAAATAAACAGAAAAGAAGTGCTGCCAAGGATGTGAATAAAATGGAACCCTTCTTATCTGCTGGTGGGAATGTAAAGTAACGCAGCTGCTGTGGAAAACAGTGTAACAGTTTCTCAAAAAGTTAAAAATAGAGCTGCCACATAATTTGGCAATTTCATTTCTTGGTATTTAATCAGAAGAATTGAAATCAGAATTTTTTTTTTTTTTGAGAGTGAGTCTTACTCTGTCACCCAGGCTGGAGTGCAGTGGTGTGATCTCGGCTCACTGCAACCTCTGCCTCCTGGGTTCCAGCGATTCTCTTGCCTCAGCCTCCCGAATAGCTGGGACTACAGGCACGTGCCACAACGCCCAGCTAATTTTTTGTATTTTTAGTAGAGATGGGGTTTCACTGTGTTAGTCAGGATGATCTCGATCTCCTGACCTCGTGATCCGCCCTCCTCAGCCTCCCAAAGTGCTGGGATTACAGGCATGAGCCACTGCAACTGGCCCAAATCAGAATCTTGAAGAGGTATTTGTGTCCTTATGCTCATTGCATTGCATTTATAACAGCAAAATTGTGGAAGAACCTAAATATTTATTGATAGATGAATGAATAGATAAATGTGATATATATATACACATTGAAATACTTAGCATTAATAAGAAGGAAATACTACCATATGCTACAATCTGCATGAACCTGGAGGACACTATCCTAAGTGAAATAAGCCATCACAGAAGGACTAATACTACGTGATTCCACTTATATGAGGTATCTAAAGTAGTCAAACTCATACAAGCCGAAAGTAAAATGGCGGTTGCCAAGGGTTGAGCAGTGGGGAAAATGGGAACCTGCTGTTCAATTGGCATAAAGTTTCAGTTATGCAAAATGAAAAAGTTCTGAATATCTGCTATGCAACATTTTGATTATAATTAACAATATATTATACATTTCAAAATTTATTAAGATGGCAGATCTCATGTTTTGTGTTTTTTGTCACAATTTTAAAAATCATAAACAAGCACCTATTGAGATAGATAGTAATAGTTCAGTGTTAAATGCTGTAATAAAAATCTCAGCATACTTAGATAAGATATTGAGGGGACATGAAACCAAGACGCTGGGGAGAGGGAGCCAGGAAAACTTTATAGAAAAAGTGATGCTCAGGTTAGGAAGGTATTAGCTAGGTGAATAGAATTTGAATTTAGATGAAATGAATAAGTCTATTTCAGACATATATTCTAACTTGTGTAAATGTATAGGAAAGGCATGTAGATAAAGTTGGAGGAATCAAATCAATTCAATATGGCTGTAGACATAAAATGTAGGATGAAGAGTGAACAGGGGCATGATCAAAGGAAGATGTAGCTGTCAAGGCATTTATAAGCTTGGTAAGTCATGTAAGGAATCTAAACTTTAAGAGCAATGGAAAAGATTAACATCGACCACTGAAGTGATGTGATCAGAGTAAGGAAGGTGACTTAGTACTGTGGTTGTAATACAGGTGACTGTAATGGTGGTCTGAACTAATTTAAAATTGAATAGCCATAATAGACAGGCTTAGTAATTGAATAGATGGTAGGGAGAATACAGCTATCAAGGATGATTCCTATGTACGTACGTAAGGCAACTAAATGGGTGGTTTTTAATTCACTGATACAGAGAACATACAGTAAAGATGATGAACAGAAAGTGGAAATATGAGAAATAAGGGAGAATCATCAGATTTTGGCAACTTGTGTATAATGGATAATTTTTACTTAAAATTGCGAAATAAAGACTGTGTTTTCTAATTTAGGGTAGAATGTCTTTATTTCCATTTATAAAACCGAAACAATACAGGTTTCAATATGATTCTGTTATATTAGGATTTTATTAATACACCGACTCTCTTTTGCATTTATTTGATAGATATCTCATATCTGTCATAGTGGTGTTAGTATATTTTACTAAGAAATCAAGTTGGAGGTAGATGTTAGCAAATAAAAGGCTCAGTGAAAACAATAAAGTTTCTTGTTGTAAAATTATGCAAATAGCAAGAATGTAAGTATTCCAATAACATTGTGGGGTTGTACACACTATGGTTGTTATTACTTCTTCCTGGTAAAATCATTTTTTTGAGACATAGTCTCCTTCTGTGGCTCAGACTAGAGTGCAGTGACATGATCATAGTTCACTATAGCCTCAATCTCCCTGGCTCAAGCAATCCTCCCACCTCAGTCTCCTGAGCAGCTGGGACTATAGGCATGTGCCACAAAGCCCAGCTTTTTTTCTTTCCAAATTTATTTTAGGTTCAGGGGATACATGTGCGGGTTTATTACATGGGTTAATTCCCTGTCATGGGGAATTAGTGTAAAGATTATTTTGTCGCCCAAGTAAGAAGCATAGCAAATAATAGATAGTGTTTTTTTTTTAATCCTTACCCTCCTTCTACCCTCAAACCTCAAGTAGACCTTGGTATCTATTGTTATCTTCTTTGTGTCCCTGCGTACTCAATGTTTAGCTCCCAATTATAAGTGAGAAGATGCGGTATTTGGTTTTTTGTTTCCATGCTAATGTGCTTAGGATAATGGCCTCCACCTTCGTCCACATTGCTGCAAAGGACACGATATGGTTGTTTTCATGGCTGCATAGTATTCCATGGTGTATATGTCCCACATTTTCTTTATCCAGTCTACTATTCATGAGCATTTAGGTTGATTCCTTGTCTTCAATGTTGTGAATATTGCTACAATAAATATATGTGTACATCTGTATTTATGGTAGAATAATTTATATTCCTTTGGGTATATACCAAGTAATGGGATTGCTGGGTCAAATGGTAATTCTGTTTTAAGTATTTGGAGATATCTCCAAACTGCTTTTCACAGTGGCTAAACTAATTTACATTCCCATGAACAGTTTATGAGCATTCCCAAGTTTTTCAGTATCTGTTATTTTGTTGACATTTTAGTAATAGCCATTCTGACTGGTGTGAGATGGTATCTCTGTGTGGTTTTGATTTTCATTCCTCTAATTACTAGGGATGTTGAACATTTTTTCACCTGCTTGTTGGTCATGTTTATGACTTCTGTTACGAAATGTCTGCAAAGTCAGGATTTCGAGACCAGCTTGGCCAACCTGGTGAAACCCCGTCTCTACTAAAAATACAAAAAATTAGCTGGGCATAGTGGCAGGCGCCTGTAATCCCAGCTACTCTGGAGGCTGAGGCAGGAGAATCGCTTGAATCTGGGAGGCGGAGGTTGCAGTGAGCCGAGATCGCGCCACTGCACTCCAGCCTGAGCGACGGAATGAGACTCCATCGCAAAAAAAAAAAAAAAAAAGTCTGTTCATGTCCTTTGCCCATTTTTAAAATGAGGTTGTTTGCTTTTGGCAAGTTCATTTGTTTATGTCCTTTATAGATTCTAGATACCCAACATTTGTTGGAGTCATTCAGAAGAGGGTTGTTTAATTTTAATGCAATCGTGTGACTTTGAGAGATCTTCTTAGTGCTGGTTTCTATGATTATTTCACTGTGGTCTGAACGTGTGGTTGGTATTATTTGATTGTTTGTTGAATTTGTTGTTTTATGGCCAATTGTGTGGTCAGTTTTAGAGTGAGCGCCCTGTGTAGATGAGAAGTATGTATATCATGCTGTTGTTGGTAGAGTGTTCTGGAGATGTCTGTTAGGTTCATTTGGTCAAGTGTTGAGTTTAGGTCGTGAATATCTTTGTTAATTTTCTGCCTCAATGATCTGTCTAATACTGTCAGTGGGCTATCGAAGTCTCCCACTATTATTGTGTGTTTATCAGTCTCTTTAAGAACTTTAAGAACTTGTTTTATAAATCTGTGGACCCCAGTGTTGGGTGCAAATATATTTAGAAAGGTTAACTCTTCTCGTTGAATTGAATGCTTTATGATTATGTAATGCCCTTCTTTGTCTTTTTGGATCATTGTTGGTTTAAAGTCTGTTTTGTCTGAATTTAAAGCAGGATCCCCTGCATTTTTTTTCCTATTTCCTTGGGATATTTTTCTCTTTGCCCTTATGTTGAGCCTATAGATGTCATTGCATGTGAGATGGGTCTCTCAAAGACAACGTACAGTTTGTTCTTGCTTCTTTATCCAGCTTGCCACTCTGTGACTTTAAGTGATGTGTTTAGTTCACTTATGTTCGAGGTAATGTAAATGGACTGTGTTGATAGTTTATCAACTAAGCATTGATATTATGTAAATGGACTAAACACACTAAATATTGATATGTGCAAATATGATCCTATCTTCATGTTGTTTTCTGGTTGTTATGCAGATTTGATTGTTTAGTTACTTTACAGTGTCAATAGTCTATGGACTTAAGTGTGTTTTTGTAGTGGCCAGTAATGGTATTTTGTTTCCATGTTTATCACTCCCTTAAGGACCTCTTGTAAGGCAGGTCTGGTGGTAATACATTTCCTTAACATTTGCTTATCTGAAAAAAAATTATTCTTCTTTGCTTATGAAGCTTAGTTTAGTTGGACATCAAATTCTTGGTTGGAATTTAATTTTTGATGCTCAATGTAGGCCCACAATCTCTCCTTGTTTGTAGGATTTCTGCTAACTGGTTTGTTGTTAGCCTGATAAGTTTCCCTTTGTTGGTGATCCGTCCCTTCTCTCTAGCTGCCTTTAATAATTTTACTTTTGTGTTGACCTTGGATAATCTGATGACTAGGTGTCTTGTGGATGGTTATCTTCTATAATCTGTGTCTCACAGGGGTTCTCTGCATTTCCTGAAATTGAAGGTTGACCTCTCTAGTAATATTGGGAAAATTTTCAGGGACAATATCCTCAAATATTTTTTTCAAGTTTCTTGCTCTTTTTCCCTCTCTTACAGGGATGCCAATGAGTTGCATGTTTGGTCTCTTTACATAATCTCATATTTCTCAGAGGTTTTGCTCATTGATTCTTATTTTTTCTTTATTTTTGTCTGACTGAGTTGATTTGAAGAACTTGTCTTTGAGCTCCAAGATTCTTTCCTCAGCTTGGTCTATTCTGTTGTTCATACTTTCAGTTATATTATGGCATTCATGCAGTGAGTTTTTAGCTCTAGAAGTTTAGTTTGGTTCTTTCTTAAAATGGCTATTTCATCTTTCAGCTCTTATATTGATGTATTAAATTCCTTATATTTCTTTGATTGGGTTTCTACTTTCTCCTGAATTTTGATGATCTGTGTTCCTATCCAGATTCTGAATTCTATGTCTCTTATTTTAGCCATTTCCACGTGGTTGAGAACTATTGCTGGGGTGCTAGTGCAGTCCTTTAGAAGTAAGAAAACACTCTTAACTTTTTGAGTTGCCAGACTTCTTACACCGGTTCTTTCCCATCTGTGTGGGCTGATGTTCCTTTAATCACTGAAGGCATCAGGGTGTACTGGTTGTGGTGGTGGCTCTGTGAGTTCCAAGTGCACAGTAGTGGAGGCAGGGCAGCAGTTCAACATAACCACTCATGCATGCCAGGGGCAATGAGACAGTCCACATATACGCACCGACAGAGCAGTGGAGGGGACTGTGGCTGAGTGTGGTCCAGCAAAGTAATAGGGGGAGGCTTCTGGTGGGTGGGGGCATGTTCGTTGGGGCCTGTCTGCTGAAACTCTCGTACAGTTATGAAAGGTCTGCTAGTGAAGGAGCTGTGGTGGCAGCTGCCAGGAAGCACTCCTGTTGAGTGTTCAAGGCTACAATGCTAGTGGGCATGACTAGGCATGATACCTGAAAAAAGGCTGGCAGACAGGGAGGTGCTCAGGTCATACTGGCCCCATCTCATGGGCAAGACTACCCTGTTTTATTCCAAGTCCAATAGTCAACAAAGGCCAATCTCCCCTAGAAAAGCATGGCAAGCCTTGGGGAATGGGCATTCTTGGCCATATTCATCTGCAGCCATTCCTTTGCCAAACCATCTGGGCTCCAGATAGTCTGGAGTCCTGTCCCTGATACTTCTTAAAGCAGCCCTCCCTTTCAGGTCAAATGTCCATGGGGGTCATCAGATCTCCTGCAGCTAGGATTCTACATGTCTGTGGTCAGATTGGACCACTTCTTGCCTATTTAACTCATCCCTTTCCCCAGGGCTGTTTGGGACCAGGAACTAGTCCTGGTGTTTGTCAGCCCCATGCAGGGTTCTCAGCTTTCTCCTCTTTCAGTCCAGAGTCCGCATTCTCCTTCTGTCCACTCTCAATGCCCTTCTTCTGAAGATCTGTGAGGAGTAGGCTGATCTTCTCGATGGTCTGGTATTTTGGTGAGAGATGCTCTTCCTGGTTGCATCTAGTCAGCCATCCTGGCTTTTGTCTCCCTTGTTTTTTTTGTTTTTATTTTTAGTAGAGACAAAGTCTTGCTATGATTCCCAGGATGTTCTAGAACTCCTGAGCTCAAATAATCCTCCTGCTTCAAGCTCCCAAAGTGCTGGGATTACCGGTATTAAGAAGCCAAGACTTCTTAATAATGTGTTTTACAGTTATTCAAAATTATTTTCTAGTAGAAAGATGTAGATTACAAGTTTTTATATTTATTTGGTCTTAAAACATTTGTAATACTTTCTGTCTGGTTCACTAAGGGTTAAATATGAATAGAATTAGGTATTTATAAAATATTTTCTAATGAAAAATGAAAATATAGAAAGTTAGGGAGTGGAATCTAATATTTAAACACTGAGGATTCGTGAATATGTTCTTATAATGAACTCAAGTTCTCTAATGTGGTTCTTTGGGGGAATAATGCCAGTGTTATGTCAAAATATTAAGCCTGTGACATAATCAGTGTCCTTTCATTTGGAGTGATATTTCAATATATACTTACTTGTGATATTCCAACCTATTTTCCAGTCAGCCTTTTTAGTTAAAAGCATTATCAACTTACTCAACTTTCCTTAAAAATAAAGATAAAAAATCGAAATCTTATATTGCCATATTATCATGTTACATCTCCCCTTCCCTTCACATTCAAAACTTTTAAAAAGTGTGATTTAGAATTAGTTTTCATTTTCTTACAAATTATTTCTTTGTTCCTCATTATCCAGTTTTCATTCAAAATGAAAGTGCCTTTCTTGCAGGTAATTGGTTGTCTCCTAACTGTAAAGTCCAAATGCTTCTTCTCAATCCTCACTGGGTATTTGACACTGTTCATCAACACCATTGTAAACACTATCTCATTTTTAAAAATCTTTTTTCTTGCTCTTCACAATAACATTATGACGTACAGGCTGATGACTACCACATCTATAATTCTCGCCCTGCTTCCTCTTTCAAGCTCCAGACTCATTTTCAACATATGGCATGGCATGTGTCTCCTTGTGAATATCCCACTAGGATCCTAAACCTGACATTTCTAATACCAAACTTATCTGAGTCACCAAACCTGTTCTTCCTCTTGTGGTCCTACTCCTTGTTATTTAAGTTCTCACCTTTAAAATAACATGCTTTAAAAATAACATATTAGAAATTTCAAAGTCATTGTAACTCTTTCCTTTCATTCCACATTCATTTAATTGTAAGACCTTCTAATCATGCTTCCACCATGTTTTCATATCTTTTCTTTCCTATCCATGGTCATATGTCACACCTTTATTAATTCTTGCCCAGAGTGTTACCAAAGCTCCCAATTGTTTCTGCTTTCTCTATTATTTTTGCTAGGGTTATTCTCAACAGGTAAGGTTATGCCACTACTCAGCTCAGAAATATTTTGGGTATATTCACTATGCAGGAAATTGCATCAATACATCTTAGCAAAGCATTCAAGGTGTCCTGGCCATGCAAACTTTCCAGTCTCATTTTTTATTATAGCCTTCTATGTTACTTGTGTTCTGGCCACAATGATCTCGTTATCCATAGCTTCATGCTCAATATTCGATGCCCCAGAAATCATATTCAACCTTCAAGGTTCAGCTAGAATATTACCATTTTCATGAAGCTTTCTGTTAAAAATCAATTTCTTCTTCTCTATATTCCTATAACACTTTTACCTCGGTTATAATACTTACTCTTCTTTATACTTTGATAGTTGGTAGAATATCTAAAACAGAAAAGAAACAAATCAGTGTACTATAAAAAGTGTATATACACTGAAGGACATCTGATTATCTAGAATTGAAAGGCTTTAGCAATATGTACTAGTTGCATAGGGAAGCATTTAATGTTACACTAACAGACAAAGAAGTAGAACATGAAATTGAGAAAGATGGCAAATGTTTTAGGAATCTTGCCTATGAATCAGCTTCTAACCAAGTTCATGGTGACAAAGTAATCATTACTGTTCAAATGTTTTGTTTCTGGCCGGGCATGGTGACTCATGCCTGTAACAGCACTTTGGGAGGCCAAGGCGGGCAGCTCACTTGAGGTCAAGAGTTGGAGACCAGCCTGGCCAACATGGTGAAACCCCATAGCTAATAAAAATACAAAAACTAGCCGGTTGTGATGGCATGTGCCTGTAATCCCAGCTACTTGGGAGGCTGAGGCACAATAATCGCTGGAACCTGGGAGGTGGAGGTTGCAGTGAGCCAAGACCTCACCACAGCACTCCAGCCTAGGTGACAGAGAGAGACTATGTATCCAAAAAAAAGTTTTGTTTATAATACATTAACATGCAATATGTTTAATATGGTTTCTAAATGAATCCCATCAAGATCATTTTTCAAATTATTTTCTACCACAGAAACAGTAAATAATACACGTATATAATAAATATGAATATAGTGAAGTTGCTACTAAATAGTAGGAAAAATACGTAATGATATGAACATATTTACAACCAATGTCATCTTAACACTGTAAACCTATATCGTTGCACAAAGCATTAAGTATCAATAGGTACACAGCAACACATCATTCATAGACAGCTACTCGCCTTTACTATGAATCAAATGGTATTTATTATTTCTCGTTCATGTCTAGAAGAGAGAAGACGTTGGTCCCTTGCTTATATTTTCAATCACACTGACTTAGAAATAATAGCCTCTTAGGAACATAACTTTGGGACATGTTTAATATCGATAATGTGTTTCAACATACTCTAAAGTGCCATATTATGAAAATCACTCTTAAGAACTCTTAAAACTGTTTGTGTATTTGTGCCCTGGACACTATAGGTCAGCCTTTAAAATCAATAATAGCCCTTACTATTATTTGTTAGGACTCTGTGGCAGTGTATCTAGAATAATGACTGTAGAGTTGAAAAATTATTTTTATGTTATTGAACATGGTCCTTTGTTGACAGAATAAGTCTTCTTCTTTCTCTGCACCTATTTCTTTTATGCCCATCTGAGGATCGTAGGCCAGTGGAAAATTTCCTAGTTACAACAGTGAAACTTTGGACTATTTGGATAATCCTTTTTCAAATAGTTACATCAAAAGAAAATAATCTCTAATTGCAAAATGTCAAAATACTCTTTTAAATCAAGTATATAGTGATTTATTTTATCTCAGATTTTTCTATTCCTTTTTATGTTGGCTAAAAGACACACACTGTTATGAGACAATTATCTGTATGTCTCTCACATTGCTGCACGTCTTGCAAAGAGAGTCATTGTCTGACTTTCTTCCAGACTATCTTTTTGAGAATGCTTATATCATGAACTGCTTTAAAAGATAGGGATGATTTCTCCCCCAGAGCATGGAACAGTTTTGTTTACTGTCCAGTATAATAAAGACAGTGTCTCCCTCCATGACAATAATCACATAGGCTTACTGACTCTGAAAAAAGTTTAAGTTCCCTAAGCTCAGGGTTCCTTTTCTGTAATGTAACCTATTGCATGTATAGGCATCACGTGAACCTCTTACATCATTCTGTGAGAACTAAGGCTTACAGAACTGGGACGAATGCTGATGCTGACACTCTGGCTACTGTTATTGACATTAGTAAAAAATCGTACTTTTTCTGACTCTGATGTCTCATGTCTTCGGCCAGTATCCATGAAACTATGGCAGCCTAACTCATTAGCTTGTAAGAAGGGTAAAATCTTAGACCCTTCACAGTTCTCAACACATTCATAGGTGCATTATTGCAGGAAAAGAAAGAATAGAGAAACGACCTCCAGGCAGCATTGTCCTAGAAACATGTTTCAAATTGGAAAAATGTATATATTAATTTAATTTTCTTTACGCAAATTAATTGTCATGAGTTGTAAGCTACTTACGTAGCTAACACTATTCAAATGTTATTTTTCTATTAATTTAATAACTTAAATTGCTATGTAATTTATTTTCATCTGCCCTCTGCATTTGTGGTCTATTTTCAGATTAAATAAGAGGTAAACCTAACCAAATGCATTTATGTGGCTATACTAATGGGTACATAGAGAGTTGTCTAACACTTTGCTGCTTAAGGAAAAAAAATGAGTTACTGCATACTGAACAGTGCTGCTCTCTGAGAATATGGAAAAGGCTATTTAGTTCACAGTAGGAGAAGTTACAGTTGTATGTGTGACAAATATTGTGAAAAATACAAACACTAAGATTTTTTCTGCAGGTGGCACTTTTTTATAGGGATGGCTTACAAAGAAAAAGATACTGTGTTAGATCAAACTACAGCTATTTTCTGTACTCTTGGGTTTAATGGAGGAAGCACTTTTCCTCATCCTGTCATGCTTACTTTGCAGGAGACTGCAGATGCATACAACCTGACTTTCGACTCCTCTGTAAGAATGCTACAGTGTGGGAAAACAATTTGGAGAAAATTGCCATAGAGATTTAAAAAAAAATTCGAATCATACATTTTGTTTCTATAAAAATGATGTGAGTAAACATATCTTATACTCATGATATTTGAGCTACTGCTACAACCAACATGGTTTCAAAAATATTCCATTATTACTGTGGTGTAGTCTTAACTACAAAATGCTGCATGTTGCTATGAAAAAGAACATGATGTGGCAATTTCTGCTCAGAAACCATTTCACAAATATCTAATTTGGGGGTTTAAAAAACTAGAGAAAAATTAAAAAGTCATAATTTGGAAAGTAAGTTAATTCAATGTTTCTCAGATTACTCAATGAATAACTATTGGATAAAAATTCTTCTATTAAACAGTGTTAAACACACAGCTTATCATTTAACTTTTAATGATATTTATGAATGCCTTAAACGTCTCTAAAGGACGAATAAATATAGCTTAAGGAGATGACTTAGAGTAGTTTAGTCATCAACCATTAATGAAGTAATGGTTGAAGCCTCCTGGAGGGGACAAAAGAGACAGAATATGGATTTGAAAATATATTTCTTTCCAAAATAACTGAATATTTGATCAAAATAAAAAGGCATATTTCATATGAAAGGTTATGTATCCCCCCACTTGGAAAGAAAATGTGAACCTATTGTGGCATTTTTATCCACAGCCAAACAGAGCAAATTTCATTACTCTCTGATTTTGTCAATATTCATTCTTTATATTAAATCACTCACTTAGAGTAGGAGAAAGTTCCATGGAAAGAAATTCTACAATTTCTCCTTTCGGCAAAGCCTTCATACTTAGAAAATTATCCATGATCTTTATACCCACATAGAGAGCCAAAAATAAGGATGTGAGAGTTTTTCTAATGCAGCTCTGTCACAAATTCCAAATGAAATATTTTAAAGGCCTTTGGTCTGATAACGGGACAATTACGTTCCTTCTCCCTACAAAGCTAGCAGTGAAAGAAGTTCATTTTATTTAAAGAAAATCAGTTGGAGCTCCAAAGTGGAGAAAAGCTAGCAAACTAAATTTAATTTTTATTTTACTCTACATATGTATTGGTGAAAAATAAGATAAATAAAAGTATTATTAAACAGTTTAGTAATCAGTCATTATATTTTTTCAAAGTTCTGCATCTTAATTATCCTTAAATTATATAGTTAATAGCCCCAATCTTCCACTAAAATAAAGCAACATTAATAATGACATAAATCATAGCATAAAAAATCACATGTGTTCCACAAAGAGCAAAAACAATTCTCTTTTATCAACTAAACAGGGTCTCTCTGATCAAAATTTATGCTAAGACAGACATGAAATCTTCAAAAGTATACAACACCAAAAGTATTGTGTGACTTGTTATTTAATATTTAATATTGTGTTGCAAATAATGTCACACAGGTATGACACAACTTAAAATATGCATTGAATTGCATTTGTATTCAGGTTATATGCAAATAGAGATACAACACTTTAAGGTGCTTGGTAGGCATCGTTCACATCTGTTCTTTGCCTAGATGCCTCACTTTCTCCTCTCTAACAGAATAATAGAACTGAAAGTTACAAACAACCTTAGAGGTCAGCTATCCAACTTGTCTTGAAAAGCAGGAGTCGCTTCCAAGTATCCCTGGAAGGTAATTGCCTAACCTTTGCTTGAATGAGTTCACAAATAAGTTGAAAAGGGATAACGGCCATAGAAGCAGGGAATGTTTTTATATAAATTATTTCACAAGACTAACTCGTGTGGTGAAAACCATATAAATGATGTTCCTTGTGATTATGACTTTGCACATTTATAAATCCTAGAATGTGCATAATCTTCTAGATTAGTTTTATAAAAATTCAAAAAGCCCATCAAAGATGGACTTACCATACAACTCTCTGCTAAAATGAAGATAAATGCTGATAGGAAATTCAAAAATTGTCATTTTATGCTTAAGCATCATATTACTTTATACTCAGCCTTATAGTTACTGTGTTATCTAATTAACTGCAATGCGAATCTCACAGGTAACTAGAATGTATAGTAATTTGAGTATCATTAAGGAAGCTACATTTATATTTATTTAAAAACAGTATTTTCATAGTTCAGTAAAAATTATCAGTATTTGGCCGGGCACGGTGGCTCATGCCTGTAATCCCAGCACTTTGGGAGGCCGAGGCAGGTGGATCATGAGGTCAGCGGTTCAAGACCAGCCTGACCAATATGGTGAAACCTCGTCTCTACCAAAAATACAAAAATTAGCCCGGTGCGGTGGCAGGCGCCTGTAATCCCAGCTACTCGGGAGGCTGAGGCAGGAGAATCGCCTGAACCTGGGCGGCAGAGGTTGCAGTGAGCTGAGATTGTGCCACTGCACTGCAGCCTGGGTGACAGAGTGAGACTGTCTCAAAAAAAAAAAAAAAAAAATCAGTATTTGTCATCTGTCATAACGTATAGATGATCTATGAAGGGAGAGAAATAAATAGAATAGAAGCTAAGTAGAGTAAGTAGAGTGGAGAAACAAAAATAGATGGAAGGAAAAGAGAAAGTTTGTAAGGAGTAAATGAAACCATGCCATTGGAGGCTAGTCACATTATAACAATTACCAATATTTACAGTGACCATATGTCCCTATTTTCCTGGGTCAGTCCTCAGTTATTCCTCTTATTCTGAAGGCATCCCTCTTTCACTCTCAAAAGTGTTTGGTTTAGATGATAAATATTATGGTTAACCTACCTAGATAAATTTCAAAAATTGATTCAATTGTTTTACGGGCTACCTATTTATTTATTTTTATTTTTTAAATTTTTATTGAGGTGTGATTGACAAATTATTTATAGTTAACATGTACAACATGATGTTTTGTTTACCTTGTTTAACAATTCCCATAATCAAGCTAACTAACATATCTAGCCCTTGACATAATTACTATTTGTGTGTGTGTGTGTGTGTGTGCGCACGCGCGTGTGGTGAAAACACTTAAGATCTATTCCTTAAGCAAATTTCAAGTTTAAGTTATAAAATGAATAAGTTCTAGAAATCCAATATGCAGCATAGTAACTATAGTTAATAATATATATTGTATACTTAAAATTTGCTAAGGCAGTAAATCTAGGGGCTATGTATTTAAAACATTCATTATTCTATATGAGTATGCTTAATAACAGTATTTTTTCTTTTTAAAATCAACGTTATTGAAGTATAGTCTATATTCAACAAGAAAAACATACACTTTAAGTGCACAATTCACTGGTTTTAAAAACTGTATACGCCCATGTAACTACCATTCCAAATCAATTATAGGATATTTGTATTACCCCAAAAAATTCCTTGTTCTGCTTTGCAGTAAATTCCCATCCCCACTTCCACTACCAATCCTAGAAAAATAGTGCTTTCTGTGTCTATAGGTTAGATTTGTCACATCTAGAGTTACATACTGATGGAATCATACTTTATATTCTATTTTGTGTCTGGCTTCTTTTGTTCATAATGATGTTTTAGAGATCCACGTATGTGGTTGTGCATATTAATAGTTTTTTCTTTGTCCTCGCTGGTATTCCATTGTATGGACAGATGTGTTACAGTTTGTTTAACCATTCATGCATTGAAAAACAACTGGTCTAATTCCAAGTTTTGTCTATTACAAATAGAATTAGTTTGAACATTTGTGTATAAGTATTTGTGTAGAAAAACATTTTTCTTTCTTTTCAGTGAAAATCTAGGAGTGAAATAGACAGATAATATAGTAAGTGTATTACTAACTTCATATGAAACTACTGTATGAAATTGTTTTCCAAAGTAGTTGTACCATTTTACAATACTGCCAGCTATATATGAGAGTTTACTTGTTCAACATCCTTGCCTACAATTTAACTTTAGCTCATCTAGTAGCTATGTAGTGCTGGCTTTACTTTGCATTTCTCTGATAACTAATGAAGTTGAACATCTTTTCATATGTATTTTGTGAAGTATCTGTTCAAGCCTTTTTAAAATTTGCTTAACAGTATCTGAATTAATGGTTAGAGAAGTTATTGAAAACTGTGCTTTTAGAGTCCCTAATAGTCATACTATGACTTTAATATATAACATGCAAATTACAATGAAATGAGTCAAAACTATAAGTTTATGGAAATATAAAAGCATGCGAGAATTTCCAAATCTACACAGTAAATGATCTCAGCAGTGATTCTATTTTATCAAGAGTCTCATTGTGTCCAGTGCAGTGTCTTGTACCCAGTGTTCAATAAATGTCTGTGTATTTATTAATTAATGATCTTATATCATTTTAGATTACTACATCATGGCAGTTAAGTTGTGGGAAATGTATTAATTAAAAAATATTTTAAACAATAATTGATTTTTTTCCTCTTGAAAACACACATTTTTGCTACTGAAAAATCTGCTTATCAAGTTAGTGAAGTATCCAATTTCTTTACTTCTTTCACCTTCCTCTCATTTAAGCTGACTCACTTCTGACAATAAAGAAGGCATATAAGTAAGAGAAAGTAAAATAATAAACATTGCATTTCTTGTTTCTTAGTAGCTTGGGTAAAAAAGATGTGTTTGAAGAAAGGCAAAGTTATTAGAAGAACGAGCTTTTTACATTAAATACGTTTCATTATCCTTGTTCCTCTTACTTTTAATCAGCAACTATGCCTATATTATGTATTTAAGAATACATTCTGCAAATAAGCCTAACCGTTATCTGCATCTGTTTCAGCTGAAACACTATGCAGATGCAATTATAATAAAAGATGGTGAGATCTAAAACTAGGCTCAGATACTTAGAAAAATCTCAAGTATTTTAGATAGTTTTCAAAAGATTTGAAACATTTATTCTGAAACCTCACTATACTTGATTCCAAAGGGAAAGATACTTATTTCTATTTGGTATCTACAAATCAAACAGAATCTTTTTATTTTATAGTTTTGCTGTTTTTAATACTATACTGCAAGTTACTGATTTTAATTTGTTCAAATTGTACTTGAAATTCATAAACTCTGTTCTGTCAGACAACATAGAAAAAAATCTTAGTTTAGTGCAAAATAAACTTAGGATTAAAAGTGAGTTTGTATATGCAGAATATCATGTTCTTTCTTATATTTCTAAATAAAACATTTAAAACATGTATATTCTAAATAATGGAAAATTATATTGATTCTAGTCATACACCCAAATTATAAAGAATTAAGTGTAACATTTCTTGCCATCTTTATAGAGTCAGAAATAATATATCAGCACTACCATAATTCAAGAAAACACTGTTTTGCATTTGATTCAATTAATAAAAGACGAATATAGAAAAATTGACAACATAATTTAACCTTTTGAATCTAGCCCATTTTATATGTGTTTATTTGAGGACCCTCAATATACAACGGCATCCTTCATTACAAAGTTCTATCTACAGTAACAAGAAAGTGTCCTGTTGAATAAAACAGCTCTTTATTCCTTTGCTTAAGAAGATATAAAGTTAAAAATACAATATATTTACTACTAAAGCAGGGTCATCCAATACACTCAGTATTTTACAATGGAAAAAGCTGTAGATGATCATACAGGGAACTGATGCTCTCAAAATGAGAACCAAGAATTGCTGAGATTTCCAATTATACCTTCAGCTTCTCAAGGTTCTCTCTCTAGAACATCATTAAGGAAGTATATTCTTCTTTCTTTAATGCTACTTGCTCTTACCTCTTCTTCTCCTGATTAGGCATAGGGATGATTGAGCCTTCGTTGAATTAGCTAATCCACTACAGAGAGCAATAAGAAGCCCCAAAATTCTGGATACACAGGTGTGCAGAAGAACAGGCCATATTTGGGTTTGTTACCTAACCAGACTGATATTCCATGAATAATTTCTACTATAGAACAGGCAAGTCCAATTATATGAAGGAAAAAATTTGCCCATAACTTCTATTTGATACAGATGAATATAGCTTGTGACCTAAAACAAATGAATGCTTATCTCCCATGTAATGAGATATATTTTAACATTTATTCAGTGTCCAGTATATATAAGGCCTCTTGTTGGGTCTAAGGGTAAGAAAAGAAGAAAATGTGAAGATGTGATCTTTGTTCTGAAGGTGTTTTTAATCCAGTAAAATTCATATCAATTGCAAAACAAAGTTTGGAAGATAAAACAAGTGAGATAAACTCAAAATGGTATAGAAACACAATAAAGTATCATAGTAATTGGACCTGGGGAGCTCCAGAAAGGTAGAGTTATGTTATGAAGAATAGGTCAAATTTTGACAGAGTGGGAAATTCATAGTCTAGTTTGCCTGGACTATGAGGTAAATGCTAAAGAAGCAGAAGCAGAATCTGGAACAGTAATTTTTAATTTTGATGATAATCATTTTTTTCTTTTATGCATCATGCTTTCTGTGTCATATCTAAAAACACATTTATTTAACTAACCCAAGGCTAAGGTAGTAAATACATTCCCTTTTGTTTCCTATTATTTGTTTTATAGGTTAAGGTTTTCCATTTTGGCCTGTGATCCATTTTGTATATATATAAGAAATATATAGGACAAGGTTTATCTACTTATTTCTCTTATGGCAGTCCAGTTGTTTCTGCTCTATTTTTGGATAAGACTGTTCTTTCTTCATTTTCTCCACTGAACTGCCTTTGACAAAAACCAATTGATCATATATGTATAGGGCTATTTCTGGGCTCCCTTTTTTATTTCATTGATCTATTAGTTTATCTTTTTACCAATACCACACTGGCTTAATTATTGAAGCTTCATACTATCTTGAAGTCAAGTAGTCTAAATTCTCTATTTTTTTTCAAAATTACTTTAGTCACCCTTCTTGAAACTCAGTAATAATTCTATGGTCAAATATCTTGTGATGCAATGTGTAGAAGTCATGATTTGTCAAGCTCTACAGCTGCTGACATACTTAACTAGTCCACAAATAGCATTTTTAGGGTCCTTCAGGATTTCTGGTGGACTCAGAAGAAAATAACAACAGGATTCAGGTCACTGAGAATATACGTGTGACAGATTTTAGAAAGTTCTCAATGAAGTTTATTATAGAAGAGAAAAACTAATTCAACCAGAAGAAAATATTTTCTTAAAATCAATTATTTGGGCTTTTTAAAAAGTTTCATGAAAATCATTTATGAGAACTGTATTTTTTAACTTTTATTTTAGATTCAGGGATACGTATGTAGATTTGTTATATGGATAAATTTCATGTCACAGGGGTTTGGTTTACAAATAATTTTGTCGTCTAGGAAATAGGCATAGTACCTAATAGGTAGTCATTCAAGGATACAATGGGGGTACAGGCATTGGGTAAATGATGCCACTCTAAAAGGGAGAAATTGGCTAAAAC
Organism: Symphalangus syndactylus; assembly: GCF_028878055.3. Classification (NCBI taxonomy): domain Eukaryota; kingdom Metazoa; phylum Chordata; class Mammalia; order Primates; family Hylobatidae; genus Symphalangus; species Symphalangus syndactylus. The sequence goes on from NC_072447.2 coordinate 96,509,835, forward strand.
AAAGGGGCTACAGGCCCCATGCATGTCCAAAACCAAGAAGGATAGTCATTAAATTGTGAAGCTCCAAAATAATGCCCTTTAATTCTATGTTCCTAATCTAGGCTACACTGATGCAAGGGGTGGGCTCCCAAGACCTTGTGCAACTCCACCCTCATGCACAGGCACAGGGGCAGAGCTGCACAAGGCCTTGGGAGCTGACCCCTTGCATTAGTGTGGCCTGGATGTGAAACATAGTCAAACATGGAACACAGGGTAGAAGACACTGCACTGGGCAGGATCTCTGAGATTGTACTCTGCAGGGTACAGCCCCCCAAGCAGTACCTTGCTTTCATGGGTTGGCATTGAGCGCCTGCAGCTTTTCCAGGTGCACACTGCAAGCTGTCAGTGGAACTACCATTCTGGGGTCTGGAGGATTGTGGCCGCCTTCTTACAGCTCCACTAGGCAATTACCAGGTGGGAACTCTGTGTGGAGACTCAAAACCGACATTTCCCCTCAGCACTGTCCTGTTAGAGGTTCTCTATGAGGGTCCCTCCCCTGCAACAGACTTCTGCCTGGATATCCAGGCATTCCCATACATCCTCTGAACGGTAGGCTAAGGCTTCCATGGGTCATCTGTTGCCATCTGTGCACCTGCAGGCTTAATACCACATGGAAGCTGCCAAGGCTTATGGCTTGTGCCCTCTGGAGCAGCAGCCTGAGACATAGCTGGGGCCCTCTCAGCCATGGCTGGAGCTGGAGGGGCTAGGACAAAGGAAGAAGTGTAACAAAGTTGCACAAGGCATCAGGGCCCTGGGCCCAGCCTTTGAAACCATTCTTCCCTCCTAGGCCTCCAGGGCTGTGATGGGAGGGGCTGCTGTGAAGGTCTCCAAAATGCCTTTGAGGCATTTTCTCCGTCATTTTTGGCTATTAACATTGGGCTCCTCTTATGCATATACTTATGCAAATTTCTGCAGCCGGCTTGAATTCCTCCCCAGAAAAAGGTTTTTTAAAAATCTTTTCTGCTATATGGTCAGGCTGCAAATTTTCTAAATTTTATGCTCTGCTTTCCTTTTAAATATAAGTTGCAGTTGCAGTTTCAGGTCATATCTTTGCTCAAACATATGACCATACATTGTTAGAAGCAGCCAGGCCAAATCTTTTCTTTGTTTTGAGAAGGAGTCTCACTTTATCACCAGGCTGGAGTGCAGTGGTGAGATCTCAGCTTGCTGCAACCTCTGCCTCCTGGGTTCAAGCAATTCTTCTGTCTCAGCCTCCCAAGTAGCTGGGATTCCAGGCACGTGCCACCATGCTCAGCTAATTTTTGTATTTTTAGTAGAGATGAGGTTTCACCATCTAGGCCAGGCTGGTCTCGAACTCCTGACCTCAGGTGATCCACTCACCTCAGCCTCCCAAAGTGCTGGAATTACAGGCATGAGCTACCATGACTGGCTGCCAGGGCAAATCTTGAATGTTTTGCTGCTTAGAAATTTCTTCCACTGGATACCCTAAATCATTACTCTCAGACTCAAACTTCCACAGATCTCTAGGGCAGGGGCACAATGCCTCCAACCTCTTTGCTAACACATAACAAGAGTGATCTTTACTCCAGTGTCCAATAAGTTCCTCATCTCCATTTGAGATCTCCTCAGCCTGGACTTCATTGTCTATATCACTGTCAGCAACCATACAACAAGTCTTTATAATGTTCTAAACATTCCTTCATCTTTCTTTCTTCTTCTGGGCCATCCAAGGCATTCCAAACTCTGTCCATTACCCAATTTCAAAGATGCTTCCACATGTTCAGGCATCTTTATAACAGTATCCCACTCCTTGTACCAATTTTCCTTATTAGTCTCTTCTCCTATTGCTATAAACAGCTGCCCTAGACTGGGTAATTTATAAAGAAAAGAGGTTTAATTGGCTCATGGTTCCACAGGCTCTACAGGAAGCATGGCTGTGGAGGGCTCAGAAAAGTTACAATCACGGCAGAAGGTGAAGGGGAAGCAGGCACATCCTACATGGTTGGAGCAGGAGGAGGAGAGTAAAATGGGAGGTGCTACACACTTTTAAACAACCAGATCTCATGAGAACTAACTATCACAAGAACTGCAAGGGGGAAATCTGCCCCTATGATCCCAGCACCTCCCACCAGGTTCCTTCTCCATTAGGAATTACTATTTGACATGAGATTTGGGTGAGGACACAAATCCAAACCATATCAGGCACATGCAGCCAGGTGGCTAAGCAGAAAATGTCAGCATCCATGCAGGGTGAGAGCAGCGTGGTGGTCAGCCTGGTGTGGGATATTAAGGACTATGCAAGATGAGGAGAATCTCCACATGGAGATATGAGTTGGGGCACACTCTCAGACTTGAGCATAACAATGAGGTTATATGTGCAGAGGAATGGCTGAAGTTAAAGTCAAGAGATTAATTACATACAGGGGGACTGATCAAATAAGTAAATATACTAAGCATAATGTAAGCTAGGTTTTCCACTATCAGAATAAAAAGGAAATTCAATATGATAGAGGATAAAACTAGAATAAACCCAGTAGTATAGATTGGAATTTGAGATACAGTATGAGCTCATGCTTTTCAAAATATAGAGCTATGAAAAGAAATACTACTATAAACTTTGGTTTGTTTTTGTGTATGCACTAATACATACATACCCCAGCTTATTTACTGAGAGGACAGGCCTTGGAGCAACAACATGATAATCTCAATGAGCAAATATAGTGCTCAGATCCTGACTTATAAATACTACTTTGTAATAAAAGGAACCAGCACTGGTTAAAGACATGACTGATTCCAGGGCTGAAGAAGGAAAATATATGATTTTGATAGTTGTATTGTAGTTATATCAAGAATGTCCTTGTTCATAAGTAATAGACATTAAACTGGTATCAAAAAGGTGATGAAAATCATGTTGTTAACCTACTTTCAAATGGTTTGGAATAAACTATTCCCTGAACCATACTTATAACTTTTTCTATAAATTTGTGAATTGCTTCAAATTTTTAAAAAGTGTATATCGTTAAAAAATGATTTTTGTAAATTAAGATGAAGAGATATGCACCCCAATCAATAGTTTATCTACCGCAATTCTTAAGTAAACATAGCTCTCATCATTTATCCACTGCAATTCTTAAGTAAAAGTAGCTCTCATCATTTAGCTTTCACTTATAAGTGAGAACATGTGGTATTTGGTTTCCTGTTCTTGACAATTTTTGGAAGAAAATTGTACATGATTGAATTTTATTTTATTACTAAGATATTGAACAACTGGCACTTTTTTTGTATTTTATTATTTGCTTCCTTTCCTTAGTTTTGTATACCACATATGCAGTTAAATAAACACTCTTAAAGGTCTACATTTCAAATCTATTCTTTTTTATTTCTGAAAAAGTTACTTACTGAAGAGGTATTTTTATACACAAGGTTGATTAATAAGTTGAAAACAATTGTTCTGGCATTAAAAATCATTACAGTATATTTCTTTTGATGATTTCTGTGTACTTTCAAGTACAGAACAAAATTCATGAAAGTGCGCAAACACACACACTCACACATGCACACACACTCACACACGCACACACAGACAGTAGTAAAAGCAGTAAAAATGGTAAGCCCAGGCTTGAAAACACTGTTAGTCCTGAGAGTAAATATATTCTATTACAGTAATTTAACAGGTCTGTATTAACTATCTTCATAATATTCAAATTCTTTAATTTCTTTTCTAGATAACCCAGAACATAATGGAAATTTTTCTTACATAGTAACATGGTGAAAATTACAACATTAGCTGGTTTGTGAACATAAGGAGATTTATGAAATAAAAAAGTCTAGTAAATTTCTGTAGCTAGCAAATACTCTAAACTGTGAAAGAAAATGGAACCTCAAGGCCTCTAATTCACTATGCAAAAGGAAGTTAAGCTTAGGAATTGAGTCACACAATATTTGCTTCCTTTTGTTCCCAACCGTATAGCTGTAGTTTCAAAACCTTCATCCATAAGTCAGGTTCTCACAATGATGGAAAGCCATATATCTCCTCAGATGGCCTCGCTCATAAATTTCTCACAGTGGAATTCCTTGTGAGCCCTTAAGTCTTTTAGGATATATATCTCCCCTATAAAGTAGCCCTAAAACAAAGTTCCATTGAATCTCTCCCGGACAATATTAATAACCAGCTTATCTTCACAGGTACAGGACAAGGACAAGACCAGAAATCATCCCTCTGCATATTCTGAGACTAATGCATAGTTAGTTGGCTTTTTCTCTAATTTCTCCTTTCATGTTTATTTTATGTAAAATTGAGATTTACCAATTGGGACAGGGATGCGTAATTGACTTTTTCTTCTCTACTCTGTTTTTGTATGTAAAATGTAGATTTACTGAGCACTAATTGGAGGCACAAAAGAATGTAACCATTTGCAAAGGACATGATGTTGTTTTTTATGGCTGCATAGTATTTTATGGTGCAAATGTACCACATTTTCTTTAGATTGAGACTATTATCCTTAGCAAACTCAAGAAGGAACGGAAAAACAAATGCCACATGTTCTCACTTATAAGTGGGAGCTAAATGATTAGAACATAAGAACACATAGAGGGGAACAACACAAACTGGGGTCTTTTGGAATATGGAGTGTGGGAGGAGGGAGAGGATCGTGAAAAATAACTAATGGGTACTAGGCTTAATACCTGGGTGATGAAATAATCTGTAACACAAATCCCCATAACACGAGTTTACCTATGTAACAAACCTGCACATATACCCCTGAAGTTAAAATACAAGTTTTCCCTTATTGCCTACACTCTCTTCCTTTCTTTCCTCCTGCTTGTTCTTGCCTCTTTAAATATTGAAATTCCCAAAACCCTCTTTGGAAAAAAGCACAGGACACAGATACTCCTGTCTCTTCTGTTTTGCTGGGCACATCCTGAAACTTCGGGTACATAAAACTCTACCAATTGAGGCACCACCCTCAGTCACTTTTTAGTTAATAAAATCTAACTGACATTTTCTTCTTGTTACTGAAATAACACCTGTAAGCCTCCACATTTGGAAATGAAGAACTGTCATTCTAATTTGTGTTCAGAACATGCAAGCTAGAGCTTTTGTAAAAGATTAACTTATACTATTATATCATGGAGCATATACAGAGAATATTGTAAACTTTTAATTAAAATATATATATTTTTAGATAGAGTCTCTCTCTGTCCCCCAGGCTGGAGTGCAGTGGTACCATCTCGGCTCACTGCAACCTCTGCCTCCTGGGTTCAAGCAATTCTCCTGTCTCAGCCTACTGAGTAGCTGGGATTACAGGCGTGCACCACCACACTCGGCTAATTTTTGCATTTTTGGTACAGACGGGGTTTCACCATGTTTGCCAGGCTTGTCTCGAACTCCTGACCTCATGATCCATCCACCTCTGCCTCCCAAAGTGCTGGGATAACAGGTGTGAGCCATCACTCCTGGCCTAATTAAAATATCTTAACAGAAAGTATTAAATATGTTTAAAAACAGAAGCAGAAAATTCATAAATCAGAGTGTAGAGGATAGGGTCTATAAATAGTTATGACAAAGCAAGTAGAAAGAATCAACATAATTTTTAAAAAATTGAAAATATAAAATTACTGTTACAAACAAAAGTTTTGCCAATAACTAGAAGATTAAAATTGGCTTTTCTAAGCATCATTGTGCCCTGTGTGAGCTAAATAGGAAATTTTTCCATTTTCAAGAAAGTACTTAGATTCAGAGTTCTGTTGAAACTAGTCTTCTTGGCTATGTTGAAATGAATTGACTATCTCATTAGGACCATGCAAACCTAATAACAACAATTAAAGTTGAAAGAATATATCAACTTGTCTTAAGATTCACTTATTTGTTAACTATTCAATGGCCCAGAATGTACATTCCTTTGGGAATCAAATTTTGTGCTTTTCTTTAATGTGTCAAGCCCTGTGTTTGGAAGTTTACATGCAATATCAGATTCACTTTTCACAATAACCTTGTGAGAGAAGAATTACTACTTCTATTTCATATCTGTGTAATTGAGGGGTTAGATAACTCACGATCTTACAGTAAAGGAGAATCCTAGGACTGGCTGGCACTGAATGCTATATACCCTTTTCATTAGATTCCTTGTACAGATACAATGCAGTTAGGATGAAAGTTATTTTGTACTAATCATAAACTTCTAATGGAACAGTAGTTTGGTAAAACCATTTCTAGCAATTACAAAATGACAATTTTATCAAGAAGTGCATAATAAGGATTGAAGTGGCAATGTTAAATGAAAACAACAAAAAAATCTCTGTTCTTCAAATAATACTTGCAAATGACCATTCCCAAGCTTCTAGCACAGTGCATCTGGTGCACAGCGGGCACTCAATACTTCTTTTCTTTTCTTCTTTTTCAAATTAGAATATAAATTTAAATAGCATTCTGTGCTTTGTAAATCATAACACTTCTCTGAGAATGCAAAAATTTATTCTAATTCACTGCTTTCAATAGATCTTAATTTTGTACACTTAACTCTATTCTTTGGGCTCTTGAGATTCTGAGCTCTATTATAAAAAATTGTCAAATGACTTGAGATTAGGTGAATGATAAGGTGTAAGAGACGATGTAAGAAGACAAAAGGAAAAGGAAACGGTAATACCATGATTTCATGTTTCAGAGACAGAGAATATAATTATAAATTATTCACACAAAGAAAAAATACACAATTATAAAGTATTCAAGAAATAAAATTTTACAAAACAACATCAAAAAGATATGTATATGTTAAATGTTAAAAACTTTTTAATGATAATTTGTAGCTTAATAATAAATGCAGAGGGAGGATAAAATGGCTGGCTAGACACAGCCAGGAAGCACCACTCCCATCAAGAGAGGCTGAGCATTATAGTAAACCTACATAATTTAAATACATCTTTAGAGAGAAAATGTTAAGTGGATAGTAATGTGACACAGATGATGAGGCTGAGGATGGAGGAGGCTAGGGACAATTTGCAGGGTACCAGAGCACTGCGGCTAGCTCCTGGCCCTGAACACCTCCTGGGAAATGTGTGAGCAAAGAAACTGTGGTATCCTGGTTACAAAGGGGCCCACATCTGCCATTAATGCTTGAGCTTACAGGGGGATCTGCTTGGAGAGTAGCAGAGGCAGGGCTTCAGTCAGCACAGAGCGAGAGGCCTTTGCCCATTGTGCAGCTGCAGCAGAGTGTGGCTATAGCACCTGTCCCCCAGGTTTTCCCATCTCTCTCTAAGAAGCTCTAGCCCCAGCTGACCCTGAGCCAGGACAAAGCAAGGCCAACTTTGCTGCAGGGCCGGGGCATGTCTGCACTGCATATTCTCCTGCTTGCCAGCCTTTCCCCGGGCCCCTGCCTGGCCACCCCACAGGAATGTGTGGATAGTGTGGCTTCCACTGCCCAGCCTGGGTGCTGTGCTTCACCCAATTATCTTCCCTGTAGCCTGGGAACACTTTGGATTCCCCAGCACACCTGGTACCTGACTCTGTTGGTACAGAGGACAGAGTTGAGAGCCAGTCCTGGCACCCTAGGGCTGCAGTGAGCAGCTCAGGAGTGCTGAGCCAAGATCTGTGGCTGGCACTTGAATGGGAGAGGAGCCCACACTCACAGAGCACTGAGAGGGTGAGGTGCATGTGTTCATGGACTGGAGCAGGAGTGGGGCATGCCTCCCTCTGCAGGGTCACCCCAGAAAGGATGTGGCCAGTCTCCCTGTCAGGACCTCTGCCCAGGTAGCCTTGCAGCGCAGAACCAAACAAACAAAAAAAAAGGTGGAGGCAGTGTCAGCGACAGTATGGGGCTCCCTCAAGGCCCAGGAGCAGGCTTGATGAGGGAGTCACCTTTCCCCACTGCACCACAGAGCATGTCTTGCAAATGCAACGAATATCAAGAAGCTACACAAGGAAGTTTATATAGTGCCCATTACTCTTAAGTGCCATCTGCTGGACCACAGCCCAAACTGCAACACCAAAATATGCTAATCACTGCCCTGTGAAATCTAGAACAAGAATTCCGCCAAAAAGCAAGACCCTATACAGATTCTTGGCCCTCCAAAAAATCCAAAAATGAGGCCAACTTACTATAGACAATTTACACCACGTTTGAAGGAACACTAACCCTTCCACATGAGAATCAGTGCAAGAACTCTCACAATTTAAATAGCCAAAGTGTTCCCTTACCTGCAAACAAGTCCACTAGTTTCACAGCAATGGTTCATAACCAGTCTGAAATAACTGAAATGATAGACATATAATTCAGAATCTTGATGGCAAAAAAGCTCAACAAGATTCAGGAAGAAGTTGAAACCCAATCCAAGAAATTCAGTAAAATCATACAAGAGCTGAAAGATGAAATAGCCATTTTAAGAAAGAACCAAACGAAAGCGCTAGAGCTGAAATTCACTACAAGGATTTTATAACACAATCAGAAGTATTAACAGCAGAATAAATGAGGCTGAGGAAAGAATCTGAGAGCTTGAAGCATGGTTCTTTGAATTAATTAAATTTTTTAAAAAAATTGTAAAAGATGAACAAAACTTTTGAGAAATATGGGATTATTTAAAGAGACCAAATCTGACTCATTGATATTACTAAGAAAGAAGGAGAGAGAATAAGTAAATTGGAAATTATACTTGAGGATCTAGTTCACAAAATTGTTTCTAATTTCACTAGAGAGATTGACATGCAAATTCAAGAAACACAGAGAACTCAAGCTCGATACTATACCATAACACTATCCTCAAGGCACATAGTCATCAGATTCACCAAGGTCAACACACACACAAAAATCTTACAGTCAGCTAGAAATAAAGGTCAAGTCACATACAGAGGGAACCCTATAAAGCAAGCAGCAGACCTTCCAGAAAAATATCTTAAAGACTAGGAGACATTGTGGGACTATTTTCAGCATCACTAAAGAAGATAAATTGCAATCAAGAATTTCATATCCCACAAAACTGAGCTTCATAAGTGAAGGAGAAATGTAATCCTTCTCAGACAAGCAAACACTGAGGGAATTATTTCAACTAGACAAGACTTACAAGAGGTCCTGAGGAAATGCTATATATGGAATTGAAATAACAACACCCAGTACCACAAAAACATGCTTAAGGGCATAGCCCACAGTCACTCTAAAGCAACTACACAGTCAAGTCTACACAACAAGCAACTAAGAGCACAATGACAGAATCAAAATTACACATCAATACTAACCATGAATGTAAATGGACTAAACACCCCACTTAAAAGACACAAAGTGGCAAGCTGGATAAAAAGACAAGGCTCAGCCATCTTTTGCCTTCAAGAGACCCATCTCACATGTTACAGCACACACAGCCTCAATGTAAAGGAATGGAAAAAGATCTACTATGCAAATGGAAAATAAGAGCAAGAGTAATTATTTTTATATCAGATAAAATACTTCAAGCCAATAAAATTAAGAACAGAAAGGGCATTGAAAAATGATAAAGGGTGAAATCGAACAGAAGACTTAACTGTCCTAAATATATACACATCCAAGTGAAAAGACTTAGACAACCACATAATAATAGTGGGAGACTTCAACACCCCACTAACAGGATTTGAGAGACCACTGAGGTAGAAAATTCACAAAGAAACTTGGGGCTTAAACTTGATCCCTGACCAACTGGACATAATAGACATCACCAGAACACTCCATCTGACAACCACAGAAAATATCTTCTTCTTATCTGCACATGGACCATATTGTAAAAGAAGCTACATGCATAGTCATAAAGCAAGTCTCTATAAATTCAAACACTTAAAGTCATATCAAGCCCACCTGCAGAGCACAGTACAATAAAAATAAAAATTCATATAAAGAAGATATCTCAAAACCACACAAATACTTGGAAACTAAACAACTTGCTCCAGAATAACTCCTGGGTAAACATGAAATTTAAGGTAAAAAAAAAAAAAACTTTGAAATTAATGAAAACAGGAACAAAATGTGCCAAAATCTCTGGGATGCAGCTAAAGCAGTGTTTAGAAGAAATTTTATAATGCTAAACACCAGCATCAAGAAGTTATAAATATCTCAAATTTACAGTCTAACATTTCACATAAAGGAATCAGAAAAAACAACCCCAAAGCTAGAATATGAAAGGAATAACTAAAATTAGAGAAGTTAATGAAATTGAGATGCAAAAATTCATAAAAAGATCAACGAAATGAAGAGTAGGTTCTTTAAAAATAATAAACAAAATTGATAGACTGCTAGTTAGACTAACAAAAAAATCAAAACAGAATATCCAAATAAGTACAATCAGAAAAGACAAAGATAACATTACATATGATCCCACAGAAACACAATGACTCCTCAAAGACAATGATAAACAACATTGTATACACAAATTAGAAATTCTAGAGGAAATGAAATTCCTGAAAATACACAATCTCCAAATATTGAAGCAGGAAGAGATTGAAACCTTGAATAGACCAATATTGATCTCTGAAATTAAACCAGTAACAAAAAATCTAGCAACCAATAAAAGCCTTGGACCAGATGTATTCACAGCAGAATTCTACCAGACATACAAAGAATTGGTACGAATTCTACTGACACTATTCCAACCAACCAACAAACAAACAAACAAAATTACAGAGGAGAGGCTGCTTCCTATCTTATTTTATATGAAGCTAGCATCAGACAGATACCAAAATCTTGCAGAGACACAACAACAAAAAAGTTACAGGCCAGTATCAATTACAAACACAGATATTAAAGTCCTCCACAAAATACTAGAAAACCAAATCTAGGAGTATATTAAAAAGTTAATTCACCACAATCAAGTAAGCTTTATTCCTGGGATGCAAAGCTGGTTCAACACACACAAATCAATAAATGTGATTTGCTACATAAATAGAATTAAAAATAAAAACTATATTATTATCTAAACGGGTCCCAAAAAAGCTTTTGATAAAATCCAACACCCCTTCATGAAGAAAACCCTCAACCAACTAGGCATCAAAGCAACATACCAGAAAAGAAGTACCATCTATGACAAATCTACAGCCAACACCATACTGAATGGGCAAAACCTCAAACCATTTCCCTTGAGAACTGGAACAAGACAAGGATACTCCCTCTCATCACTCCTATTCAACATAGTTCAGGAAGTCCTAGCCAGAGCAATCAGGCAAGAGAAAGAAATAAAAAGCATCAAAATATGAAAGGAAGAAGTAAAACTACCTGTCCTCACTGATAATATGATTCTATATGTAGTCCTAAAGATTCTGCCAGAAGGCTCCTAGAAATGATAAGTGACTTCAGTGAAGTTTCAGGATACAAAATCATTTATAAAAATTAATAGCATTTCTATACATCGCCAACATCCAAGCTGAGAACCAAAGCAAGAACAGAATCCCATTCACAACAGCACCCCGTCCTACACACACACACATAAACACCTAGGGTTACAGCTAACCGGGGAGGAGAAAGATATCACAGGGAGAATTACGAAAACGTGGTTAAAGACATCAGAGATGATACTAATGAATGGAAAACAATTTGATGCACATGAATTGGAAGCGTCAATATTACAGAAGTGGTCATATTGCCCAAAGCAATTTTCAGATTCTATGCTATTCATATGAACTCTCTAAGTCATTCTTCAGAGAATTAAAAAACACTATTCTAAATTCACATGGAACAAAAAAACCCCCAGTAGCCAAACAATCCTAAGCAAAAATAACAAAGCCAGAGACATCAAACTACTAACTTCAAATTATATTATGGGGTTACAGTAACCAAAACAGCATGATACTGGGACAAAAAGAGACACATAGACCAATGGAACAGAATAGAACACTCAGAAGTAAAGCTTCACACTCACAATCACTTGATTTTCAACAAGACCAATAGAAACAGGCAATGGGAATGGACTCTCTATTCAATAAGTAATCTTGGATAACTGCCAGCCACATGCAGAATAATGCAATCAGAACCCTACTTTTTACCATATAGAAAAATTAACTCAAGATGAAGTAAATATTTAAATGTAAAACCTCAAACTATTAAAATCCTAGAAGAAAACCTAGGAAATACCCTTCCTGACATCAACTTTGGCAAATGATTTTTGGCTAAGTCCATAAAATCAACTTCGACAAAAACAAAAATAGACAAGTGGGACCTAATTTAATGAAAGAGCTTCTTCATAGCAAAAGAAATAATCAACTGAGTAAACAGGCAGCCTAAAGAATGAGAGAAATTGTTGACAATCTATGCATATGACAAAGGTTTAATATCCAGAGTTTATAAGGAACTTAAACAAATCAACAAGCAAAAAAAAAATAAGCTCATTAAAAAAATGGGCATAGTATATTAACACTTCTCAAAAGAAGATATAGAAGTGGTGAAAAGCAATTGCAACAAAAGCAAAAATTAACAACTAGGATCTCATTAAACGAAAGAGCTTCTACAGAGCAAAGAAAACTATCAACAGAATGAACAGACAATCTACAGAATGGAAGAAAATTTTTTCAAACTATGCATGTGACAAGGGTCTAATATCCAGCATCTTTAAGGAACTTAAACAAATTTACAAGAAAAAATAACCCCAATAAAAAGTGGACAAAGGATATTAACAGAAACTTTTCAAAAGAAGATATACATGCAGCCAACAATCATATGAAAAAAAGAGCTCAACATCACTGATGATTAGAGAAATGCAAATCAAAACCACAATGAGACACCACCTCACACAAGTCAGAATGGCCATTACTAAAATGTCAAAAAATAACAGATGCTGGTAACGTTGTGGAGAAAAAGGAACACTTATATACTGTTGGCAGGAGTATAAATTAGTTCAACCATTGTGGAAGACAGTGTGGTGGTTCCTCAATGACCTGAAAACAGAAATACCATTTGACCCAGCAATCCCACTCCTGGGTATGTACCCAAAGGAATAAAAATCATTTTATTATAAAGACACATGCAAGCATATGTTCAGTGAAACATAATTTGTAATAGCAAACATATGGAATTAAACTGAATGTCCATTAATGGTAGACAGGATAAAGAAAATGTGGTAGATATACACCATGGGATACTATGCAGCTATATATATATATATATATATATATATATATATATATATATATATATATAAAATCATCAGAAAAAATGCAAATCAAAACCACAATGAGATACCATCTCACACCAGTCAGAATGGCTACTATTAAAAGGTCAAAAAGCAACAGATGCAGGTGAGACTGCAGAGGAAAGGAAACACTTAGACACTGTTGGGGAGAATGTAAACTAGTTCATCCCTTGTGTAAATCAGTTTGGAGTTTCTCAAAGAACTTAAGATGGAGCTATTATTTATCCTAGCAATTGAAATGCTGAGTATATAACCAAAGGAAAAAGTCATTCTACAAAAAGGACATATGCACATGTATGTTTATTACCATGCTATTCACAATAGCAAAGACAAGGAATCAACCTAGGTACCAATCAATGGTGGATTGAATAAAGAAAATATGACACTTATACATGGTGAAATACTATGCAGCCACAAAAAAGAAAAAAATCATGTTCTTTGCAACAATATGGATGCAGCTGGAGGCCATTATTCTAAGCTATTTAATGCAATAATGGAAAACCAAATGCCCCATGTTCTCACTTACAAGTTGGAGCTAATCATTGAGCACACATGGACATAAACATGAGAATAATAGACACTGGACTTCTAGAGAGGGGGCGGGAGGGATGTGTGGGTGCAGACCTATCTATTGGGTATGTTTTTCACTACTTGGATGACAGGATCCATACCACAAAACTTAGCATCATGCAATATACCTATGTAACAAACCAGCACACCTATCCCTTGCATATAAAATAGAAGATGAAGCAGTGCTATACACCAACAATAACCAAGTTGAGAATCAAATCAATAACTCAATCCCTTTAACAACAGCTAAAAATAAAAATACTCAGGAAAGTACTTAACCAAGCAGGTGAAACATCCCTATAGGAAAACTACAAAACACTGCTGTAAGAAATATATGACACAAATAAATGGAAACATCTCTCATGCTCATGGATAGGTAGAATCAATATCATGAAAATGATCACACTGCCCAGAGCAGTCTACAGATTCAATGCAATTCTCATCAAAACATCATCATCATCATTCACAGAATTAGAAAAAAATCCTAAAATTCATATGGAACCAAAAAAGAGCCCACGTATCAAAAGTGAGACTAAGCAAAAGGAACAAATCTGCAGACATCACATTATCCAACTTCAAATTATACTACAAGGATATAGTTACCCAAATAGCATGGTACTGATATAACAATAGGCATGTAGACCAATGGAACAGAATAGAGAACTCAGAAATAAAGCCAAATACTTACAGCCAACTAACCTTCACTAAAGCATACAAAAACAAAAATTGAGTAAAGGACACCCTATTCAATAAATGGTGCTGGGAAAACTAGCAAGCCACATGTAGAAGGATGAAACCAGGTCCTCATCTCTCACCTTATACAAAGATCAACTCAAGATGGATCAAAGACTTAAATCTAAGACTTGAAGCCATAAAAATTCTATAAGATAACATCAAAAAAACTCTTCTAGACATTGGCTTAGGCAAGGAATTCATGAGTAAGACCCCAACAGCAAATACAACAAAAACAAAAATAAATAGATGGTACCTAATTACATTAAAAAGCTTCTGCACAGCAAAATAAATAATCAGTGGAGTAAACAGACAACCTACAGAGTAGGAGAAAATATTCACTAACTATCCATTCAACAAAGACTAATATCTAGAATCTACAAGGAACACAAACAAATCACAAAACACAATCAGAAATGACAAAGAGGACACTATACCAGTCTCCACAGAAATACAAAAGAAAAAACCTTCAGAGACTATTACAAACACCTCTACATACAGAAACTAAAAAGCCTAGAAGAAATGGGTCAATTCCTGGAAACATATGACCCCCCCCAAGATTGAACCAGAAAGAAATTGAAACACTGAACAGACAAATAATAAATTTTGAAATTCAATAAGTAATAAGAATTCTAAAAACCAGGAAAAGCCCTGGACCAGACAGATTCACAACCTAACTCTACCAAACATATAAAGACCTGGGACAATTCCAACTGAAAATATTACAAAAAATTGAGGAGGACAGATTCTTCCCTAATTTGTTCTATGAGGCCAGGATCTTCCTGATACAAAAACTTGACAGAGACACACAAAAATAATTTCAGGCCAATATCCTTGATGAACATAGATTCCAAAATCCTCAATAAAATACTAGCAAACCAAATTCAGCAGCACATCTAAAAGTAAATCGACTGTCATCAATAGGCACTATCCCTGGAATTCAAGGTTGGTTCAACATACACAAATCAATAAATGTGATTCCTCACATAAACAGAACTAAAAACAAAAGCCATGTGATCAACTCAACGCATGCAGAAAAGACTTTCTATAACATTCAACATCTTTTTGTCATATTAAAAACACTCAACAAACTAGGCACTGAAAGAATATACCTGAAAATAATAAGAGCCATCTATACAACATCCACAGTCAACACCATACTGAATGGGCAAAAGCTCAACTCCCCTTGAGAACTAGAAAAAGACAAGGATGCTCACTCTCAACCATTCCTATTCAACATAGTACTAGAAGTCTTAGCCAGAGCAATCAGACAAGAGAAATAAATTAAAGGCATCCAATTAGGAAGAGAGGAAGTCAAACTATCTCTACTTGCATCCAATATGATTTTATAACCAGAAAACGCCATGGTGTCTGCAAGTATCCTAGATCTTGTAGACAATTTCAGTAAGGTTTTAGGATACAAAATCATTGTACAAAAATCAGTAGCATTTTTACACACCAACAACTTCCAGGCTGAGTGCCAAATCAAGAACACCATCTCATTCACAATGGCCATATTAAAAAAGAACTAGGAATACAACTAAATAGGGATCTGAAGGATCTCTACAATGAGAATTATAAAACACCGAAAGAAATCAGAGATGATACAAACAAATGAAAAAACATTCCACGCTCATGAATAGGAAGGATATATACTGTTAAAAGTCATCATGGCCAGGCACAGTGGCTCACGCCTGTAATCCCAGCACTTTGG